>NC_084618.1:58024710-58107210 GCF_033978795.1 Nerophis ophidion
TGTGTATCGGCTGGGGACATCTCTGCGCTGCTGATCCGCCTCCGCTTGGGATGGTTTCCTGCTGGCTCCGCTGTGAACGGGACTCTCGCTGCTGTGTTGGATCCGCTTTGGACTGGACTCTCGCGACTGTGTTGGATCCATTGTGGATTGAACTTTCACAGTATCATGTTAGACCCGCTCGACATCCATTGCTTTCCTCCTCTCTAAGGTTCTCATAGTCATTATTGTCACCGACGTCCCACTGGGTCATTATTGTCACCGATGTCCCACTGGGTGTGAGTTTTCCTTGCCCTTATGTGGGCCTACCGAGGATGTCGTGGTGGTTTGTGCAGCCCTTTGAGACACTAGTGATTTAGGGCTATATAAGTAAACATTGATTGATTGATTGATTGATATATATATATATACATATATATAAATAAATAAATAAAACAGCCCAGCCCCTGGCCAAATTGTTTTAACCAAATGTGGCGCCCTAGTCAAAAAGTTTGAGGACCCCTAATCTACACTGTAGAGCCAGTGTAAAATATGATTTAATATGATTTAAGTGTGACACCTTCCGCCCGATTGTAGCTGAGATAGGCGCCAGCGCCCCCCGCGACTCCAAAAAAGGGAATAAGCGGTAGAAAATGGATGGATTATTATTCTTGCTTATCGGAATTTAAATCCAAAAAACTGAAAGGCAATATAGCACTCTTGGTCATATCATGAACATACGTGAGCTAGCAGGCACTTGCTGCTACCATATCTTTTTTCCACCGAAAAAAGTTTTTTGTCTTCACCACTCTTTCAGAGCGTTGTTTTACTCACCTGCTCTTGATTTGTGATCAGTGGCCTCATCTGCCTTTGATCATAATCAGGATGGTTTACATGTCGGCGTCGACACTTGTTTGTCTCCTTTTGTGGGTGTGTTTTTTTATTTTTGCCTGCCTACTCCTAATTAAAAAGGCCTGTTGTCTCTGCATCTTGGGGTCACGCCAGCAGCTATCATGCGCAACCGTGACAGCATGTAGTTCACATGCGACAAATGTTATAAAAGTAAAATAAACATGACAAATAACTTTTCATTAATTTCTTATGAAAATGTGTTATTCTCTTATTTTTATTTGTACCCACAAGAGCATAGGAAAATAAATGAAGAATAAAAAAGACTTCAAAGTGCCTCACATACCTTGTGGTAAAGGCTTATCCACAAATTGCCTGCTGAAAATAAAACTTTCATTCAATAAAATTTAGCAATGAAATTAATGTGAAAACTCTGAAGTTAGCACCTGGATGAAGCTTAATGTAAATTGGATTCATGCAATCATGTATACCAGTGGTTCTCAACTTTTTTTCAGTGATGTACCCCCTATGAACATTTTTTAATACAAGTACCCCCTAATCAGAGCTAAGCATTTTTGGTTGAAAAAAAGAGATAAAGAAGTAAAATACAGCACTATGTCATCAGTTTTTGATTTATTGAATTGTATAACAGTGCAAAATATTGCTCATTTGTAGTGGTCTTTCTTGAACTATCAGGAAAAAAAGACATAAAAATAACTAAAAACTTGTTGAAAAATAAACAAGTGATTCATATATAAATATATATTTCTACACATAGAAGTAATCTTCAACTTAAAGTGCCTTCTTTGGGGATTGTAGTAGAGATCCATCTGGATTCATGAACTTAAAGGCCTGTTGAAATGATATTTACTTATTTCAACGGGGATAGCAGGTCCATTGTATGTGTCATACTTGATCATTTCGTGATATTGCCATATTTTTGCAGAAATGATTTAGTAGAGAACATCCACGATAAAGTTCGTAACTTTCGGTGCTAAGAGAAATGCCCTGCCTCTGACGGAAGTCGCAGACGATGACGTCACATGTTTGATGGCTCCTCACATATTCACATTGTTTTTAATGGGAGCCTCCAACAAAAAGTGCTATTTGGACCGAGAAAACAACAATTTCCCCATTAATTTGAACTAGGATGAAAGATTCGTGTTTGAGGATATTGATAGCGACGGACTAGAAAAAAAAAAAAAAAGTGAAAAAAAAAACGCGATTTGGGACGGATTCCGATGTTTTTAGACACATTTACTGGGTTAATTCTGGGAAATCCTTTATCTTTCTATTGTGTTGCTAGTGTTTTAGTGAGTTTAATATTACCTGATAGTCAGAAGGGTTTCTCCACGGGTGTCTTGACGCGCAGTGTCTCAGGGGAGTCGACGGCAGCTATGGATGGCACAAGCTAAGCTTTTCTCCAGTACGAACTGACTTTTTAACCACAAATTTCTCACCGAAACCTGCTGGTTGACATGTGGTCGGGATCCATGTTCTCTTGGCCGCGCTCTGATCCATAGGAAAGTTTCACCTCCAGGAATTTTAAACAAGGAATCACCGTGTGTGTGTTTGGCTAAACGCTACAGACCTTTACCATGAATTGATTAACGTGGACAAGTTAAAAAACTTATTCGGGTGTTACCATTTAGTGGTCAATTATACGGAATATGTACTGAACTGTGCAATCTACTAATAAAAGTATCAATCAATCAATCAAAACAGCTTCCCAACTCCATCTTTCTACTGTGACTTCTCCAATATTAATTGAACAAATTGCAAAAGATTCAGCAACACAGATGTCCAAAAAACTGTATAATTATGCCGTTAAAGCAGACGACATTTAGTTGTGTGTGTGCACAGCGCTCATACTTCCTAAAAACCTGTGACGTCTTGCGTACATGTCATCATTACACGTTTTGAAGACGAAACTCCCAGGAAATCTAAAATTGTAATTTAGTAAACTAAAAAGGCCGTATTGGCATGTGTTCCAATGTTAATATTTTATCATTGATATATAAACACTCAGACTGCGTGGTGGGTAGTAGTGGGTTTCAATAGGCCTTTAATTCTAAACATTTCTTCACAAAAAATAATCTTCAACATCAATATTTATGGAACATGTCCACAAAATGCGCCTATAACAATCCGGTTAATCCAAAATGTTGCATTTCTTTTCACAGTTTATGAACTTACATTCATATTTTGTTGAAGTATTATTCAATAAATATATTTATAAAGGATTTTTGAATTGCTGCTATTTTTAGAATAGTAGAAAAATATCTCACGTACCCCTTGGCATACCTTCAAGTACCCCCAGGGGTACGCATAACCCCATTAGAGAACCACTGATGTATACTGAACACATCATTTAAATGGGTTGTACTTGTATAGCGCTTTTCTACCTTCAAGGTACTCAAAGCGCTTTGACACTACTTCCACATTTACCCATTCACACACACATTCACACACTGATGGAGGGAGCTGCCATGCAAGGCGCTAACCAGCACCCATCAGGAGCAAGGGTGAAGTGTCTTCCTCAGGACACAACGGACGTGACGAGGTTGGTACTAGGTGGGATTTGAACCAGGGACCCTCGGGTTGCGCACCGCCACTCTCCCACTGCGCCACGTCGCAACATTTCAGTTGAAAATAACATTTACTTAATAAAATGTATTATGTTAATTATCAGTGCTGCAATACACCAAACTAGCCACAGCTGGTTGGTACTTCACCTGTATTGTCACTGAACACTTTAACAGCAAGACATTTAAATTTGATGGGTACTTACATTACGCACACGCTTCCTGTCTAAACAATGTGAAATACGCACCTACTTTAACGCCGTTATAGCTCAGCATTCAGCGCACTAAAGTGTCCTCCATAATTAATCGAGCCGTTCTTCTCCACGCTTTAGCACAGCTGACTGTGCCAACTGGCAGCAGTCAAGAGTTGGAAATTAATGCGGTCACACTAAAACCCGTCTCAAAAAACGTTTAGCATTAGGATAAGAGGGTTGTTTGTTTGTGTCGGCATTTTAGCACGCTGAGCTAGCAGCTCAGACACAGACATGTGATTAAAGACAAATAGCGTGCCTGAAAAAAGGCGGGGAAAGTCAAACAGGAAGTAAAGTTAAACAGGAAGTGCATTTACATAAATGTCGATTTATGAAAGTAAGGCCTACATTTTCTAATTGGCTTCATGGTTTATAATTATCAATCAAATCTTGAAGAATGATAAAGAGTAAAAAAGCCCTTAAATTTATATATTTTAAAAACATATTTGAAGTGATTTAGTTAACCCTTTTTATCTTTTAAATGTTTTTATTAATATTTAACACTCTATCTGTATTCGCTTTTGTTTTCTTTCCTCGTTGTTGAAAGTGCCTTGACTGTTGAGTGAATTAAATAAAATATAAAAAATAAAAATAAATGATAAAAAAATTAAAAAAAAATAAACAGGAAGTGATTTTTTTAACATTTAAAAAAACAAGTTAATTAAACACATTTTTATACAATATAAGCAACAGGGAACTTAATGTGAATAAAACAAACAAAGGATTACTTTATATAGAAAAAATATATTTAAAATATATTTAGCTGGCTTAAGATGAAATAAAAATTTAAATGGGTTCTGTTTTTGTTTGTTTGTTTGTTTTTTAATCATTTAATAGACATGTATTCGCTGTTGTCAAGACTCCAAGAGCATACAATGCCAAAGATCGTAAAAAGTGTAATTGTTACTAATGTGATACAGAAAGTAAACCAGGTCCTAACCCTCCCCACTACTTAAAAAAAAAAAAAAAGTTAAGTAAACTACACAAGCCTACCATTTACTAACAAGAAAAGCATGATTGCAAATGTTTTATGAAAAGTAGGCTGCTAAACAAATGTGAAAAATGAAAATCGCAAATATTGTATTGACTGTTTCAAATAACTTAGTACTACTAATTTTCACAATTGTAAATATATGAATAGGAATAGGAATGTAATTGAATAATAATTCCGTTGTTTTATCACTTTGACATAAATTCTATGCATTTTTTTAACTCAAAGGTGCCGCTCTTTTCGCTTAAAATGTCATGTTTGTTTTCATTCGGATGTAATAAGTTCTGTTGGAAAATAATGACTTTGTTCTTGTTAGTTAAGTCAATAATTAAATGTTCTTCTAAGTTAAAATCATCACTCCCCACTCCTCTTTTTAAACTGTTGTAAAGAACTTTGTTTTGCAACTTGCCTGTGCATGAAAAGTGCTGTTTGAATAAAGTTGTGATTGGCGGATATATGACATAACATCCCAAAGTAAAAAAAAATGTACTTCCTTGGATGTTCATGAGCTGCTATGTGCCACAGCGTCACTTGTCACTGAGACATAAAGTGACTTTGATTGCTGCATCCCGCTTAGGCAATTAAAAAATTGCAACGGCAGATTTGAGACACAAAGCCAATGAGCTGCACTCCGCTGAGTGAAAATGTCATTAGAAGTCCTAATGGGACTCCTTTGGCGAGCAACAAAACAAATCTTCCGCTGCTGCTAGATATGAGATGAGCCGCTTCCTGGACTGGAGATAAACACATCGTTGTTATTTGATTAATGCTGTTTGTTTACACGAGGACACAAAAAGAATTTGTGCACACCCCCCGCTGTGCGACACAGCCTGAAACAATGAGATAATAAACCAGCGAATATTGGCTGAGAAGACTGGAGGAGAAGTTAGATGGCGGAATTGTGCGGGAAAAAATAGGATTATAGAGACTGAAGTGTTCTCGTTACACTTTGTGGTCACGTGATCCTGATGTGTTCACATTCTCTGTTTTCCATAATGGCTAGGAGTTTAGCTAGACTTCTCCTCTCTGACACCACCGCCAGAGTCTAACTCCACTCCCACCACATTACTGGCCTTCTCTACCAGCTTGTCCAGTCTGTTTGCGTCCCTCACTCTCAGCCCGCTGCCCCAGCAAGCCACAGCGTACAAGAAGGCGCTCGCCACCACCGACTCGTAGAACATTTTCAACATCTTTGTGCAGAAGTTGAAGGATCCTAGCCTCCTGAGGAAGTAGAGGCGGCTCTGTCCCTTCTTGTAGAGGGCCTCAGCGTGTTTTGACCCATTCAGCTTGTTGTCGATACGTACTCCGAGGTATTTATAATCCTCAACCATGTCCACATTGACCCCCCTAATGGAAACAGGGATCACCGGAGTACTCTTCCTCCTTCCCAGGTCCACAAATAAATAGCTCTCTGATTAGTGCTCGGCAGCAGGTGAACGTGACGAACACTAATAAGAGGCAGGTGAAACCAATTAGTAACCATGGTAACCAAAACAAACCCAGAAGTACACAAAACAGGAACTAAGGGAGTCCAAAACTAACAGAACATAACAAAAACATGATCCGGACCACGGATCATGACATAGACATGACACAGACATGACGGACAACATTCACACTCACATTGACACACTAGAGACCATTTAGTGTTGCCAATCAACCTATCCCCAGGTGCATGTCTTTGGAGGTGGGAGGAAGCAGGAGTACCCGGAGGGAACCCACGCAGTCACGGGGAGGACATGCAAACTCCACACAGAAAGATTCTGAGCCGGGGATTGAACCCTGACTACTCAGGACCCATGGTAACCAAAACTAACACAGAAATGGAATTAAGGCAGTCCAAAACTTACAGAACATAACAAAAATATGATCCTGACCACGGATCATGACACAGACATGACAAGGTTGGTAGAAAGTGGGGATTGAACCAGGAACCCTCAGATTGCTGGGACGGCGACTCTCCCAACTTCGCCACGCTGTCCCCAATTAGTACCCATGGTAACCAAAACTAACCCAGAAGTGGAACTAAGGGGGTCCAAAACTAACAAAACATAACAAAAACATGATCCAGACCACGGATCATGACATAAACGTGACGAAGTTGGGCATTGAACCTGGAACCCTCAGATTGCTGGCACGGCCACTCTCCCAACTTCGCTACGCAGTCCCCCAGTTAGTGCCCATGGTAACCAAAACTAACCCAGAAGTGGAACTAAGGGAGTCCAAAACTAACAGAACATAACAAAAACATGATCCTGACCACGGATCATGACACAGACGTGGCGAGGTTGGTAGAACGTGGGGATTGAACCAGGAACCCTCAGACTGCTGACACGGCCACTCTCCCAACTTCTCCACACCGTCCCACAATTAGTACCCAAGGTAACGAAAACTAACCCAGAAGTGGAACTAAGGGAGTCGAAAACTAACAAAACATGATCCAGACCACGGATCATGACATAAACATGACGAAGTTGGGAGAAGGTGGGAATTGAATCTGGGACCCTCAGATAGCAGGCACGGCCACTCTCCCAACTTCGCCACACCGTCCCCCAATTAGTAACCATCCATCCATTTCCTACCGCTTATTCCCTTTGGGGTCACGGGGGGCGCTGGTGGCTATCTCAGCTACAATCGGACAGAAGGCAGCATACACCCTGGACAAGTTGCCACCTCATCGCAGGGCCAACACAGATAGACAGACAACATTCACACTCACATTCACACACTAGGGCCAATTTAGTGTTGCCAATCAACACTAAATTAGGAAGCCGGAGTACCCGGAGGGAACCCACGCATTCACGGGGAGAACATGCAAACTTCACACAGAAAGATCCCGAGCCGGGGATTGAACCCTGACTACTAAGGACCCATGGTAACCAAAACTAACACAGAAATGGAATTAGGGGAGTCCAAAACTAACAGAACATAACAAAAATATGATCCTGACCACGGGTCATGACAAGGTTGGTAGAAAGTGGGGATTGAACCAGGAACCCTCAGATTACTGGCACGGCCACTCTCCCAACTTCGCCACGCCGTCCCCCAATTAGTAACCATGGTAACCAAAACTAACCCAGAAGTGGAACTAAGGGAGTCCAAAACTAACAAAACATAACAAAAACATGATCCGGATCACGGATCATGACATAGACGTGACAAAGTTGGTAGAAGGTGGGGATTGAATCAGGAACCCTCAGATTGCTGGCACGGCCACTCTCCCAACTTCGCCACGCAGTCCCCCAGTTAGTACCCATGGTAACCAAAACTAACCCAGAAGTGGAACTAAGGGAGTCCAACACTAACATAACATAACAAAAACATGATCTGGACCACGGATCATGACACAGACGTGACGAGGTTGGTAGAAGGTGGAGATCGAACCTGGAACCCTTAGGTTGCTTGCAATGCCGCTCTCCCAACTTCGCCACACCGTCCCCCATTTAGTACCCATGGCAGGGGGGTCACTAGAACTAATACTGTACTGGGGCACACCTGGGGCACAAATAATTCATGTGAGCGTGCAAAGCGCGCAAGCAAAAACATTTTCAGCACTTATTTATCATAAAAAATACATGAATAGTTCTTTAAACTATGAAATCATATCAGATTATGTTGTATGGATCTTTGATTAACCACCTGAAATTAACTAATGCATTTGACCTACTTGTGCACTTTTTTACTCCAGACTTCTAAACTGCTACTGGTAAAAGTAAAAAGGAAGAGCAATGAATCTTTTTGAAATATATATTGCAGTAATCATCTGCAAATTTAACATCTACAAAAGAAAAACAAAAAATAAAGCACCCCTACATCTCTGGGTTATTTTATATTATTTAATTTCCATTTATGGCAATGTGGCTAATCCTATTTCAGATACATAAAACTATAAAATATACACAAAACAATAAAGCCACAGTAGTAGAATAAATCAACAACTGTTGTATGTCTGTTTAGGGAATCATTTTCTGAGAAGTAAACTGTAACGTCTCGTTTTCATTTTTGCAAAGTGGTCAATCACTCTGGACAGACATGGAAATATTACAGTAACTGTTATACAGTTGACCAGAGGTTCCCAACTGGTGGGTCGTGACATAAAAGTGGATTGTGTGTCATTTTCAGTGAGTCGCAGTCAGATGTGTGCATGAAAAAAAAAAGTTTAGGGAGAAAAAAATCAAATTGTTGCAACAAAACCAAATTATTTTAGCCTTTTTTCTAGTGACTATTAGTGAGTATTTTAGCAAAAGGCAAACCGACTAACAAGTTGGAGGAGGACTCAGGACAGACATGGAAATATATTTTTAAAAAATCTAAATGGGGCAACAAAACCTGATATTTTTAGCCATTTTTTTGAAAACAAATACAGAAACAAAACCAGATGGAAACAAAACCAGATGCTTTAGCTGTAGCCATTTTTCTGGTGACAAAACAAGATTATTTTAGTCAAAGTCACACCGATTAACAAGACAAGTCTACTGTGCTATTTTTCTGTGAAATAAACTTGAATGATTTAACAATTGGCTCACGACTTGATGATATGGAAAAATGTTTTTCTTCCTGAAGATAAACCATTTGAGAAGCACTCAACTCACACATGCTTACTCCAAATCATCATTGATGCAGAACCAGCAGACAATAACCAACATTAGGTTTCATGTTCATTGGAAATTCCCCCGACAGCTCGTAAAGCAAATGAATATGTTTGTCTTGATACAAGGAAGAACGTTAGCTAACTTAGCATCAACTTAAGACAATGATGTTGCCTAGCTAGCTAGGACTTCACTTACATCTCTCATTCCTCGCTGCTTCTTCCCTGCTGCGGGCGAATAACTTTCTTAAATCCATCTAGGAGTTACAGTTTGAGTCAAATCAAAATCAAAATAATGTAATTAACAAATTGTTGTTGGCTAACGTTACCTACCTCACGCAGTGATTCGCAGCCCCTTTCTCTCTCTCTCAACCGAAGTCTCGATCCACACGTGAATAAATTACCATATTAGTTAGTCATGTGCTCTTTGTTAGTGGAGTGAATACAGTAGCAATCAATTACCATACTAAGTAGTATGTGCGCTGTTGTCTATGTTATGTAGACTTAAAACTCTGAAGCGTTTTTTTTTTTTATTGGTGACATTTTTACTGGGGCACTGCAGATTAACAGTGGGGCAAGTGCCCCAGTGAAATATGTCTGGCGACGCCCCTGACCCATGGTAACCAAAACTAACCCAGAAATGGAACTAAGGCAGTCCAAAACTAACAGAACATTAAAAAAATCATGATCCGGACCACAGATCATGACGAAGTTGGTAGAAGGTGGGGATTGAACCAGGAACCCTCAGATTACTGGCACGGCCACTCTCCCAACTTCTCCACACTGTCCCCCATTTAGTACCCATGGTAACCAAAACTAACCTAGAAATGGAACTAAGGCAGTCCAAAACTAACAGAACATTAAAAAAATATAATCCGGACCACGGATCATGACAAAGACGTGACGAGGTTGGTAGAAGGTGGGGATTGAACCAAGAACCCTCAGACTGCTGGCACAGCCACTCTCCCAACTTCTCCACACCGTCCCACAATTAGTACCCATGGTAACGAAAACTAACCCGGAAGTGGAACTAAGCGAGTCCAACACTAACAGAACATAACAAAAACATGATCTGAACCACGGATCATGACACAGACGTGACAAAATTGGCAGATGGTGGGGATTGAACCTGGAAACCTCAGATTGCTGGCACAGCCCCTCTCCCAACTTCGCCACGCCGTCCATCAATTAGTATCCATGGTAACCAAAACTAACCCAGAAGTGGAACTAAGGGAGTCCAAAACCAACAGAACATAACAAAAACATGATAAAGACACAGACGTGGCGAGGTTGTTATAAAGTGGGGATTGAACCAGGAACTCTAAGATTACTGGCACAGGCACTCTCCCAATTTGGCCACGCAGTCCCCCATTTAGTACCCTGGTAACCAAAACTAACCCAGAAATGGAACTAAGGCAGTCCAAAACTAACAGAACATAAAAAAATATATAATCCGGACCACGGATCATGACAAAGACGTGACGAGGTTGGTAGAAGGTGGGGATTGAACCAGGAACCCTCAGACTGCTGGCACGGCCACTCTCCCAACTTCTCCACACTGTCCCACAATTAGTATCCATGGTAACGAAAACTAACCCAGAAGTGGAACTAAGGGAGTCCAACACTAACAAAACATAACAAAAACATGATCCGGACCGCGGATCATGACGAAGTTGTGAGAAGGTGGGGATTGAACCAGGAACCTTCAGACTGCTGGCACAGCCACTCTCCCAACTTCTCCACGCCATCCCCCAATTGGTACCCATGGTAACCAAAACTAACCCAGAAGTGGAACTAAGGCAGTCCAAAACTAACAGAACATAACAAACACATAATCTGGAGCACGGATCATGACACAGATGTGACAAAGATGGTAGAAGGTGGGGATTGAACCAGGAACCCTTAGATTACTGGCACAGCCACTCTCCCAACTTTGCCACACTGTCCCACAATTAATATCCATGGTAACCAAAACTAACCCAGAAGTGGAACTAAGGGAGTCCAAAACTAACAGAACATAACAAAAACATGATCTGGACCACATATCATGACGAGGTTGGTAAAAGGTGGGGATCGAACCTGGAACCCTTAGGTTGCTTGCAATGCCACTCTCCCAACTGCACCACGCCGTCCCCATCTAGCATCTATTATCACCTGGACAAGTGCAGAGTTACAGTGTATATTTAAAAAAATGGATACACAACAGGCAAACAGCTCATTTGCATTAAAGCTACAGACACACAAAATGACATGTTCCTAGTAGGGCGTACTAAAAGTAACTCTAAAAGTTATTCACCGAGTAAAAAAAAAAAGGCAACATTTTGTAGATGTGTGTTGTGTACGCAGCAATGCAGGGGATATAAGTTGTGTTTATGGCTGCAGGAGGGCCAGCTGACAGCGTGTGTAAGTCAAGCCAGGGCGGCCCGCTCGGAGATCAACTGGCGAGCATTCATCAAGCAGCAGGGAGGAGGAGGGAGGATGCCTCAAAGCACGAGTGCGGGACTTTCTACCCAGAGGGAGGCTCCGACCCCCAAGGTTATTGTAGCAACACCGAAAAAGCATCCACTGACTGCAATCAACTTCCTAAATGTTGGGGAGCCGCGAGTGCGCAGTCATTTCCCAGCGTGAGTTACGAGCACAATAACATCGAGGAGTGTGTCCTTCAGGGCCATCATGACGCTGACAAAGTGATGCCAGAGAGTGAGGCGCATATGGCCATTATTATTATTATTATTGTTTTTTTTTTTTACAAACTCACTTCAAGAAAATAAAGGAGAAAAACTAATTGCAAGTTTTACGATCATGATGGGCACAGCTGAAGCTCCTTAAGTGTTTGAGGTGGGGGTGGGAGGGCGAAAAAGTAAAGTTGTATGAAAAAGAGCATTTTATTCAAACACAATACTTATATCCATATAAATATATATATATATACATATCAAAGATATGAGTTACCTTTTGGAACTTGGAATGTGATCGCTTCTTGTAAATTCTTATGGATAACCGACAAGTTGCGTGAATTCATTTGAAATTCAAAGACCCAAAATAATCCAAAAGTCAAACCCACGCCACATTCCTGTGCGTAGTAAAGTTGTGTTTTTGAATGATATAGAATATAAAGCAGGGATGTCAAACTCGTTTTCGTTGAGGGCCACATGGCTGCCATCAGAGGCCCGCTTGTAACAGCAAAAAGTGTATGAATTTGCCTCTGGATTTCATTATTAATTATATATATTATTTAAGTGGACTGTTGATTTTTCACTAAAAACTTTAAATTTACTAAATTTACTGTAAAATGTAGTGTTTTTCTTAAAATTTTCAAAATATTTTACGGTAAATGGAAAAACCGTACCACTTTTTTTGGGTGGGGGATTAACTTAAAAATAATGTTTCTGTTAAATATACATTGGTTTTTACAAGATGATATTATTAATGAAAAAACAGTACACATTCTTTTTATTTTTTATTCTGGCAACTTCGCTGCCAGTTTTTCTATACCGTAAAAACAAATGTACCAATCATCAATCCTCAATCAATCAAAGTTTAATTACATAGCCCTTAATCACGAGTGTCTCAAAGCGCTGCACGAGCCACAACGACATCCTCATCTCAGATCCCACATCAGGGCAAGGAAAAACTCAACCCAACAGGATACAATGAGAAACCTTGGAGGGGACCCCCCCCCCCCCCTCAGCAGGAGGGTCATTGCAGCAATTGCATGTGCCACACACTCACTGAGGCAAAATTTACCCATCCCTACCTATTAACCTAACACAGTGACTCAAAAAGGACTTCATCTAGTGGCACGCCAAAGAATTGCTAAGGGGATCAATAAAGTGCTCTCTATTCTATTCTTACATCACCAGTGTTTAATTTCCCTACATTCATACAGTCAAACTGTATGTAATGTTACAGTGGCCATAAATATTACATATATTTGTTAAATAAAACTCAGCTTGGTATAACTCGGTTGGTAGAGCGGCCGTGCCAGAAACTTGAGGGTTGCAGGTTCGATTCCGCCATCCTAGTCACTGCTGTTGTGTCCTTGCGCAAGACACTTTACCCACCTGCTCCCAGTGGCACCCAGACTGGTTTAAATGTAAATATTAGATATTGGGTTTCACTAAGTAAAGCGCTTTGAGTCACTAGAGAAAAAGCGCTATATAAATATAATTCATTTCACTTTTTAATTAATACTTGGGCCTACTACGCTACTTTATTCTAATAACGGCCATTATGGTGGTACTTTGAGACAGGCAAGTACTATCTGAGGTGCTACTAGGTGGAAAAAAGTTTGAGAACCACTTAAAAACTAAAATATTCCACAGGTCACATCTTTTTAACAGGAAGTGGCGTGGCGCAGTGGGAGAGTGGCCGTGCGCAACCCGAGGGTCCCTGGTTCAAATCCCACCTAGTACCAACCTCGTCACGTCCGTTGTGTCCTGAGCAAGACACTTCACCCTTGCTCCTGATGGGTGCTGGTTGGCGCCTTGCATGGCAGCTCCCTCCATCAGTGTGTGAATGTGTATGTGAATGGGTAAATGTGGAAGTAGTGTCAAAGCGCTTTGAGTACCTTGAAGGTAGAAAAGCGCTATACAAGTATAACCCATTTATTTATTTATCATTTAAGTTGCATTATTTAGATCCCCTGCAGGCCACTGGAAGTTAAAAAGTTCACTCATGTTTTTTTCTGTACCTTTAATTAGTTTTAACGACTACGAAAATCTTTTTTTGCTAAATCACTGTAAATTGCTTTGTGTCAATGCAATTTGGATATATTTGTGTATCTTCTGCTCAGTGGCCTCATGGTTACAGTGTCCGCCCTGAGACTGGAAGGTCGTGAGTTCCAACCCCAGCCGAGTCATACCAAAGACTATAAAAAATGGGACCATTACCTCCCTGCTTGACACTCAGCATCAAGGGCTGGAATTGGGGGTTAAATCCCCAAAATGAGTCCAGAACGCGGCCACCGCTGCTGTTCACTGCTCCCCTTACCTCTCAGGCGGTAAACGTGGGGATAGGTCATATGCAGGGGGTAATTTCACCACACCTAGTGTGTGTGTGTGTGTGTGTTATTTCATTGTTTATTATTCATTACTTTAATATTTGCTCATTCAATGCTAAAAGCTCTCTCCTGTTACTTCAGTGAATTCAATAAACAAACATTTGAGAGAGTTACCACAAGCAAACGGCACTTATTTTGTGGAATGACCCTCAAGGGATGAGCTCGAGGCCAGGATGTGGTACCAATGGGATGGTAAAAAAAATTACATTGCATGAAAAAGAGCATTTTATTAAGACAAAATGCTTATATGTACAATAGCAGAGATGAGCTTCTGTAACAAAAATAACAAAACCTAAATAAATTGTGTGTTGGAAGTGTTGGAAAACATATTCTTCATTCAGCATTGGATATAAAAAAGCTACAGTGTTTTTAAAACATTTATCTGTCATAATTAATTCCGCAGGAGTGCAGACACATTTAGTTACAAAAATAAATACAAGTTGGAGGAGATGTTGAATGCTGGTAGAAAAAGTCAGTATAATGCCGCATCCTGCTCATACAGAATTCATACAGTAATAGTAGAGTTGAATGTATCCTTTAGAGCCAGGGGTGCCATGCAGGGTCCATGCGGCACAGATTGTCCAGGCTGTTGGCTGCAGCCACCAAAGTGTTGACTTTACTCTCGCCTCCCTCGAACTGAGCCAAATTATGCAAGCGGGTCATGATGGCGGTGACGGCCTTCTGGACCAGTGACACCAGCTGCTGGGAGTCCATGTTTTCAGGCTGGCCGGCCGGGGACAGCGGCATGGACGTGTCCTCCTGGGTCTTCTTGTGCCAAGCAATGATCTCGTCGCGCAGGACCGCCTTCAGGATGCCGTCCACCTGTTGTCAATAAAACACTTTCAGTTACGCTTTACAATTGAACAAAAAGTTGTGTGAAAATATACAATGTTCCAAACTGATGGTTGACTACAGATTGAAAGTTTGGTATAATGTGAGCCACATAGTGCATACATGCCAACCCTCCTGATTTTTCTGGGAGACTCCCAAATTTCAGTGCCCCTCCCGAAAATCTCCCGGGGCAACCGTTCTCCCAAATTTCTCCCGATTTTCACACACTTAAGTGAATGCAAGGCATACTTGGTCAACAGCCATACAGGTCACACTGAGGGTGGCCGTATAAACAAGTTTAACACTGTTACAAATATGCGCCACACTGTCAACCCACACCAAACAAGAATGACAAACACATTTCGGGAGAACATCCGCGCCGTAACACAACATAAACACAACAGAACTATATACCCAGAAACCCTTGCAGAACTAACTCTTACAGGACGCCACAATATACATCCCCCCCAATTGTATGACATAGCATCAGTTAAACAAGAATATGAAAAATAAGTTGGCAAGCGTCAAGCACCGAATTATATGACTAAGGTCATGCATAGCATAAAAAATAGCGGTAACATTTAAGTATGGGGAACATATTCACCATTAATTAGTAACATATTGGCTCTTAAGTAGTCATTAAGTACTTTTTAATGCCTTATTCTGCATTGCCTTATTGTACAACCAGTAAACAATTAACTATGAGTCTTCCGTCAATAACCTAAATATTCTATTCTTAGGAACGTTTATTTGGTTTTGTATGTAATCTTTTAGATGACATTGTTTTTCAAATAAAGAAACACAAAAATAAAAATCATGGTACCAGTGTCAGCATGTGCGAAAATAACTGTCGTAAAACAAGTTGACAGAAATTAAGTAGTTTTTGCGCATGCGTGGACTGATCGTGTAGTGACGCTGTGGACCCATTCATGGTGGCTTAAGGGACAGTTCGTAGAAAATACATCAAAATATATTCATTAGAATATAAGACGACCTTAAAAATAAGAGGGGTCATATTTTTAGAACTGCAAATTTGACGACTGTCATTGACCACCATTATCTCAAAGTTAGCATCTCTTTAAATTACTGTTGTGCGCATGTGACTGACAAGAGGAAAAGCTCCGTTTTAAATTTTGGTCAATAACATATTTTATTCTATAGCAGATGTTTGACTAGTTTGTTATTATCATTTTAAATTATAACAAGTAATTTGTCATGCCATTTTTATTTTTAATGGTAGTTTGTCTTAATATGCTCTGTGATTGGCTGGCAACATGGATGGATGGACTTAGTGACCTGTGGGTATCAGGATTCAACAAAGCTAGAAGTCTCTGCTAAAATTGACTAAGATCCTGGAAATTTATAGTTATGAATCAATTTGGAAATAAACAAAACAAAATGATTACCGCTAACATAAAGAAGATTTTGTCATTTTCTTGTGTCATTTCCAGTCAAAAGAACCCCATTTGACTGACAAAGAAATCACTTTAACTCATAATTTGGTTAGAGTACGAATCATTTTGGGGCTTAGCTGTATATGCGGCTGGCAGCTGCCACATTATAGCAGTTTATGAGATTCTAAACTAATTCGATAACCGGTAGGGTTTATCTGAAAGTCATCATTATGTGTCTCGGAATGCGGTTTGTGTACGCACAATATGCCAATCTGCAGGGAATGGTTTTCCTCGGCTGTGTGTTTAGGCAGAAAATGTAATAAAAAAGGACTGTTTATAGAAAAGTCAATCTCAAACAAACACGCAAAGCAGGCTGCAATTTAGGGTGTGCCAGTGTCCCTCTTGGGCAAAGCTATGTGCACTGTTAGCAGCTCATTATGGCCACGGAGACTTGAAATACATCACCATCTAAACCACAACACCAGCAATCATCACCTAACTAGGTACACACGCCGCTCTCTTGTTTTGACGTGTTGCTTGTTTATAGGAGTTATTTGGGGATGGTGTGATTGTCCCATGTTGGCACTGCTGCCTTGAAACCGGCAGTCACAACACAACATGCTTGACTACTTGTGTATTTGTGTGTACACTCCACAAGCCTTACATAGTCACCGCAAGGCCGCCACTACCGCCCTGGACTAAAACTAGACCTGCTTGTGTCCAGGTCACGATAAAGAAAGGGGTCGCCAACCCATCGATCGCGATCGACCAGTCGATCTTTCGGACCCTACCAGCCAATCGGGAAAATATTAGGCAAAAAATAAAGTATTACCGAATTTTACGGACCATAGGGCGCACCGGATTATAAGGCGCACTGCCGATGAATGGTCTATTTCCCATCTTTTTTCACATAAAGGCGCACCGGATTATAAGGCGCATTTAAGGAGTCATATATATGTATATATATATATTTATATATATATATATTTTTTTCTAAATGAAAAACACTTCCTTGTGGTCTACATAAGATATAATGGTAGTTCTTTGGTCAAAATGTTGCATAGATGATGTTTTACAGATCGTCTTTAAGCCGCTTTCTGACAGTCCCTTCCGGATCTGCCGTTTTGTGTGCGGTCTTATTTACATGGCTCACCGTCGGCACCGTCTCGTCCACGCCATCTTTGTTGTTGCGGTGTAGCGTGCAAGGACGGGAGTGGAAGAAGTGTCAAATCACAAGGTGTATGCATTTTGCTGTGAGCTTGCATGCAAATTTGGATGCCTGTATTCATGGGGTTTTGCGGTCATGCTATGTTGTGACGTCACAGCGAGGTAGAGGTATTAACTTAAAGTTTAAGTACTAATGATTGTCACACACACACTAAGTGGGGCGAAATTATTCTCTGCATTTGACCCATCACCCTTGATCACCCCCTGGGAGGTGAGGAGAGCAGTGAACAGCAGCGGTGCCGTGCCCGGGAGTCATTTTTGGTGATTTAACTCCCAATTACAACCCTTGATGCTGAGTGCCAAGCAGGGAGGTAATGGGTCCCATTTTTACAGTCTTTGGTATGACTCAGCCAGGGTTTGAACTCACAACCTACCGATCTCAGGGCGGACACTCTAACCACTAGGCCACTGAGTAAGACTTATTATTTGGACATCAAAATCAGGCTATGAGGAAACACAAACAAGGTAGGCCAAAGTATTATTTTCATCTAATCTTGGCATGTGCATATTATCACATTTATGCAGAGTCTAATTGTGTGCAGGCGTACCTACTTTTGTGACTGGGTGAATTTATATAATGTTTATACAGACGTGACGACTTCAAGATATATACTATATTTACCTGTGTACATTTTCAAAAGATAAATTATGATACTAGAGGAAGAGGCGTGGTTTAATTTGCAATCTGGGAACGCCTCCATAATCGAACATCTTGCAGACAGACTCAAAAAACGGGTTATAAAAGTGACGGTGGAGCAAAATTTACCCCAAAGCATATTAAATATGTAAAGTGCATCCGGAAAGTTTTAACAGCACCTCCCATTTTTTGTTATGTTACAGTCATTCATTTTTGGCTTCTGAATTCTACAGATAATGCCCAATAATGACAATGTGAAAAGCTTTTTATTTTTTTATATTTTGCTAATTTATTAAAACAAAACAAAACAAAAAAATCACATGCACATTAGTATTCACAGCCTTTGCTCAATCCTTTGTTGATTCACATTTGGCAGGAATTTCAGCCTCAAGTCTTTTTGAATACAATGCCGCAAGATTGGCACACATTGGGCAGTTTCGCTCATTCCTCTTGGCAGCACCTCTCAAGCTCCATCAGGATGGATGGGAAGCATTGGTTTTCCGCCAGAATGTCTCTGTACATTGCTGCATTAATCTTTCCCTCTATCCTGACTTCCAGTTCCTGACGCTGAAAAACATCCCCACAGCATGATGCTGCCACCACCATGCTTCACTGTAGGGATAGTATTATCCTGGTGATGAGCGGTACCTGGTTTCCTCCAATGATGCCTGGCATTCACGCAAAAGAGTTCAATCCTTGTCTCATCAGACCGGAGAATGTTTTTTTCATGATTTGAGAGTCTTTCAGGTGCTTTTTGGCAAACTTTTTCCCACGAAATGACTTCCGTCTGGCCACTCTACCATACAGAACTGATTGGTGGATTGCTGCAGAAATAGCTGTCCCTGCGGAAGGTTTCCTCTCTTCAGAGAGGAATGCTGTTGCTCTGACAGAGTGACCATTGGGTTATTGGTCACCTCCCTAACTAGACTAAGATGAATGCAGCAATGTACAGAGACATCCTGGATGAAAAGCAATGCTTCCCATCCAACCTGATGGGGCGTGAGAGGTGCTGCAAAGAGGAATGGGCGAAACTGCCTAAAGATAGGTGTGCCAAGCTTGTGGCATCGCATTCAAAAAGACTTAAGGCTGTAATTGCTGCCAAAAGTGCACCAACAAAGTATTGAGCGAAAACTGTGAATACTTACATACATGTATTTTTTTTTTTTTTAACAAATTTGCAATTAAAAACAACAAAGGTCTACTGTCTGTATAATCCTCAAAAATAATATATTCTATTTTGAAATAAAGCTGTGAAAACACATAATGGGGAAAAAGTGAAACGCTGTGAATACTTTCCGGATGCGCTGGATTATCTGGACCAGAAGGAAGTGTTTTAAAAGGTAGATTAAAATCATTATAGGTTCTTCTTAAAGCAAAAATAAATGTCTGCATTGTCATTTTTGCTGGCCCTAATATATAGGTACAGGAAATTTACCAATAAATGTATAAATAGAAAATATTTTTAATAATATGAATTAGAGCTGCAGCTATCAAGTATTTTAGTAATCGTGTAATTGATCGATTGGTTTGTTCGATTACGCGAGTACTTGGATAAAACACAGTTTACAGCATCAATGCCAAATTTTAGGGAAAATAGTTGAAATTAACGATTTTTCTGCTTGCCATGACCATTCTTTTTTTCAAATAAATGCACATCTTTAATATTAAAGTTGTACTTTTAACACAGGTGCTGCATGCGTTAATACAAACAAATAAAATAATCAGCCGTACACCGTCACACAGATTATCTTCACTCTCATGTGCGCTCTTTCGCCACGGCCGTGCTTATTTAACGTTTTGGGAACTCGATGCAACCTGGATTTTAATTATTCTTATTAGAATCATTAAAAAAACGAATCAAAGAAACATAAAATGTTTTTAGCTTTTATTCTAATCAAATTAATTGATTAATTGTTGCAGCCTTAAGATGAATGTGATGAGCTCGTTTCAATGCTTGTGTTGTATTACAAACCCTGAAGCAAAATGATTCTATATTTTTGATTCCAATTTACTGAATTAACAGCACTTCTGTTCTGTCACAACAGATTCAAAATTAATCAACAGTTAATTAGTTCCACAATAATGATTGATTGATGGATTATTATGCTTATCCCAAGCCAGAACCCTCTAAGGATGTACTCTCACTCCAGATGGCCCCCTTCACACGTAAACTCACTTCCTCTTCCTTTTGGCACAGTAAGTTGGCCAGGACACAGCATGACTGTACTGTGATGCATCTTGCAACATCCTAATGATGACCAACATATTTCATGAAAGAAAAATCAATACAAAGACTCAAAATTATTCAAAAGTCAAACACAAGACACACTCGCTCATCCTCGATCGACTACATTTGGGTGCGTAATAAAGGCGTGTCTTTTAACGCGCAAGTAATTAATGACAGTTGCCACATTCCTCAAAATAAACCATTAGAATGACTTGAAATAACCCATAAAGTAAGGGAAATAAAGCTTACCTTAAAGTTTGGCTGCGCAAAGCAGCGTGCCACAGCGATCATTGAGGCCGTGAGCGGGCCTGAGACGCCAATGGTGGTCAGGAACTCTGAGATGTTTGGCGTCAGGCGGAAAGGAACAGGCCTATTGGCGTCCAGGTCACCCGTGGCGTCATTGATGTCGAAGCGGAAGTAGGAGACGTTCAACTTGCCGGTGTCCTAGCAGAGTGGAAAGAACAATACGTTAGCAGTGTTCCAAAACAAAGAAGGCAGGTGATGATTTGACTTATGTGTCAACATGGAGCTGAAATCACACTTGAGGTACCAAGCAACAGTACTATTGATCCATCGTCCTGGACGGTCACAAGTCGCTATCAGCAGCATAAGATCTATAATTCTCCTTGCCTCTCGCTGACTTAAATATATGCAGCCAAGTTTGCATCTTTAAGCTTGTGTATATGAGAGAAGGGTGTGACCCGAGCAGCCATTCAAGCCACGATAAGCTCCCTTATATGAAATTGTGAGAGGCTCTGACAGCTTTATGATGGTGCAATTTTCTGCACCTTCCCCCAGCCCCTCTTCTACTGCCGTCTGCTCCTTCTAGGCCCCGCGGCGAACCTCGGGGCAGTGGGCCGAGACACCAGCAACCCCCAGCCCCCACCCCCTAACCCTCCAGGGAGCTCTGATAAGCCTGCAGACAGTTAGAGGCGAAGGCTGACGCACAGAAAGCTAAAATCAGCATGCTAGTGAACACCTTCGTTTTGAGGGGCTGTTGAAAGTATGAGATTATGGAAACATCATGATGGACGCTGGCTTCTTTTATAAACAAATGTTTATCATTCTACAGATGAACCTTGATTTATGTCCTTTTTGGTTTACAAACGTTTACATCGCACCAAATATGCCTTTGTGTGCGAACTATGTCACAACATACGAATGCTTTATTCATTCATTCATTTCGGATGCTGCTATAAGCAATCGGGGGCTGACATTTTATGACATCACTTCCTTTTCTCCCACTTTGAAAAGGCGGGACCCCTACGTCACATCCTGTAAACACAGACTTTTAGAAGAGCTTCAACAGTGAGCGGCACTTCTGTTGTGTTTATTTCCACAATTGTCATACCTTGCGTCGGTCAAAGCTGTGTCAGCCTCTCTTAAAGATCACTTGTGCGATCGGAAACTCTCAGTCTCTATGTATAGCTTCGGGTTGCTATCTAGTTAGCCTTCGGTTTATGGCCCCTTTAGTTTGACGATTTTCTCAGCAAAGGCGGATTTGTACTGCAGCAAGTCTTTAGTTGTGATGAGACCGAAAAAGATGCCACAGCGGACCTTTATTACAGCGAAGGAGAAGGCACTACCGGGACACAAGCCGATGAAGGATCACTTCACACTGTTAGTTTGTGCTAACGCTAGCGGTGTCTACATGAAGCCACTGCTTTTTTATCACTACAAAACTCCCACAGTGCTCAACAATGGCACAAATATTCCCAGTGTGTGTATGAACATTTAAGCTTGCTAATAAAGTTGTGTTGTTTGGATAAAAAAATTGATTGTAGAGTTAACCCCTTTTCATGTTGGTTTTGCATACACACACGCGCACACACACACACACACACACACACACACACACACACACACACACACACACACACACACACACACACACACACACACACATATATACGTGCATATACACACACACACATTATATATAGTGTATATAAACATATACATATATATATACACACACACACATATATATGTATATATATATACACACACACACACACATATATGCGAGTGTATTTATATCCATAAGTGTATATATAAATACATATGAATATGCATATGTATATATATATATATATTCATATATATATATACATGAGTATATGTATATATATGTGTTTATATATATATATATATACACATACACATACACACACACACACACACACACACACACACACACACACACACACACACACACACACACACACACACACACACACACATATACACACACACATAATTAAGTGTAAGTATACACACACACATACATACGCACAGTGTAGGGACTTTTGTCATGGCCGGAACCAGTTATTCATGATACTCATAGAAAACTCTTGCTTCACTATACATACGTTTTGGTTCACGAACCATATTCGTAAATCGAGGTTCCACTGTACATAAAAACCACGGTGATCATTACAACATGGAAATTAAAGTGATTCTCAAGAGATGACGTGGATATGAATACACAATAGGCTCTGTAGCGCCAACTGGAACATAAAATTAAGCAGGGTTGGGCTCCAATATGTCTAAGTGGTGTCCTGTCCTTGCACTCTCGCGCCCGTGTGTGTGTATGTTTATATGTGTATTCCGCATCACAATCCTTCTGTGTCTAATGGGATCTGCTGAATAGAACAGGCAGAGTTGGGGCTTAATACCGGTTGACCGGAGGAACGCTTGTCAGCAAAGGGCGATGAGGATCAGAGAGGAGGGGCAGTTGAGTGACATAATCATCTTTAATAATGACTTTGGAAAAACCTGACTGCGGACGCTGAGAGGTAGCTGCACACACACATCAATGCAGCCCTTTTAAATTGAAACATCTTTGATAGTTGGGAGTGAAGAGGGACTGCATATAACCCTCTGTCAAAACAGCCTTCGCATTGACAGCGGCTGGCTGACTGATAGACATTAATACGAATGTCACAGGAGAGAAGGATGATTTATAAAAGCTAGACACAGAGCGAGTAATGGTGATCTCTTAATGCATCTATGCGCCTGTGTATTAAATGAAAGTGCATCACAGCCTGTTTGCCCTTGAAAGCGAGCCTGTGTGTTCACGTGTACTACCTGTGCTATTTGCAGCATCTCGGGGTTCAGCCGATTCAGGTGGAGCATGAACTCAGCCAGGCCGATGAGGGCCAGCTGGATGGTGAACATTTTCCGGAAGGTCCAGTAGTCGGTGGCGTTGGGGAAGGTGTGGAGGGCCCACTCCTTGAGCATGCTGCGTGGCACCATGTTGCCCTGCACCTCCTTCAGGATGTCCCGTAGGACCTGGTGGCAAAGGGTTGAGCAGACAAGAAATTGGCGTTAGTTGTAGGGAAAGTCACTACTCGTTATAAGACAACCTTGATCTTTTTCAAGAAACTTTTTTTTTAAACAATATTTGTTTTGACAAAATTGAAGATCATTCATCACATTCTAAGGCAGTGGTAGGGAACCTATGGCTCTAGAGCCAGATGTGGCTCTTTTGATGACAGCATCTGGCTCTCAGATAAATCTTAGCTGACATTGCTTAACACGATAAGTAATGAATAATTCCGCTGGTAATCATTGTTAAAAATAACTTTCAGAATATAAAACATTCTCATGAATTTTAATCCATCAATCCGTTTTCTTCCGCACCTGTTCATTAGAAGTGTTTTATTTTATTATTATTGGTTAACTTCAGAATAACAAGATATGGTATGTCGGCAATTCTATCTATACCGTATTTTTCGGACTATAAGTCAGTTTTTTTCACAGTTTGGCCAGGGGTGCGACTTATACTCAGGAGCGATTTATTTGTGAAATTATTAACACATCACTGTAAAATATCTAATACTATTATTTAGCTCATTCACGTAAGAGACTAGACGTATAAGATTTCATGGGATTTAGCGATTGGGAGTGACAGATGTTTGGTAAACGTATAACATGTTCTATATGTTATAGTTATTTGAATGACTCTTACCATAATATGTTACGTTAACATACCAGGCACTTTCTCAGTTGATTATTTATGCGTCATATAACGTACACTTATTCAGCTTGTTGTTCACTATTTTTTTATTTATTTTAAATTGCCTTTCAAATGTTTATTCTTGGTGTTGGGTTTTTATCAAATACATTTCCCCAAAAAATGCGACTTATACTCCAATGCGACTAATATATGTTTTTTTCCTTCTTTATTATTCATTTTCGGCAGGTGCGACTTATACTCCGGAGCGACTTATACTCCGAAAAATACGGTAATTATGTATATATAAACAGAGGTGGGTAGAGTAGCCAGAAACTGTACTCAAGTAAGAGTACTGTTACTTTAGAGATTTATTACTCAGGTAAAAGTAAGGAGTAGTCACCCAAATATTTACTTGAGTAAAAGTAAAAAGTATGTTGTGAAAAAACTACTCAAGTACTGAGTAACTGATGAGTAACCTCAAATAATGCATAAAAACATAAAAATAGCAATGAGCAAATTCGGAGCCAGGAATATCTCTTAAGCAACTAAAACAATAACATATATTAAATAATAATACATATAAAAAAAAAGGCAAATTGAGCCACAATAACTTAACAGCACCATAGCCTTAGTAGGCATTCATTGATTGATTGATTGATTGATATTTTTATTAGTAGATTGTACAGTACAGTACATATTCCGTACAATTGACCACTAAATGGTAACACCCCAATAAGTTTTTCAACATCAATCAATTATTTAATAAATGACCAAGTCGAGGTGATCTACCTCATATATACATATACACACGTATCATATACATACACACACATATCATACATATTAATATGTCCAGGGTGTACCCCGCCATCCGCCCGATTGTAGCTGAGATAGGTGCCAGCGCGCCCCGCGACCTCAAAAGGGAATAAGCAGTAGGAAATGGATGGATATATATATATATGTATATATATATATAGATAGCTATATATATATACAGTATATAATTTATATTTATTTATTTTGCTGTTTTTGTTTACATGTTAAAGGTGTTTTAATGAATATACATGCATGTTTAACACATATAGATTCCTATCTTTCATGAAGACAAGAATATAAGTTGGAGTATTACCTGATTCTGATGACTTGCATTGATTGGAATCAGACAGTAGTGCTGATATACGTCCACGTTTTCAAATGGAGGAGAAAAAAAAGTTCTTCCTTTCTGTCTAATACCACATGAAAGTCGTTGGTTTTTGGCATCTTATTTGTCCAGCTTCTATATTCGTTTTTATACACTTTACAAGAAATACATTGGCGGCAAACTCCGTAGATAGCTAGCTTGTTTGCGCTGGCTTTTGGAAACTCTTATTTTGTTAGCGCAGGCGCGATGGAGCAGCACTTTTATTGTGAACACAGGAACTGTGCGATCAGTCTTTAGGCTTTTGACGGGAAGTACGGTTGAAATAAAAAGTGTCTTTTTTCCTTTACACTTTTGATTGATTGATTGAAACTTTTATTAGTAGATTGTACAGTACAGTACATATTCCGTACAATTGACCACTAAATGGCCACACCCCAATACGTTTTTTCAACTTGCTTAAATCGGGTTTTACGTGTGACGGTCATGTGACCACCTGGCAGTGTTTGATTGGTCCAACGTCACCAGTGACTGCATGTGATTGGTGAAACGCAGGCATGCGTACATCCTACTTTGAAAAACCAAAACAAACATTAATAGATCGATAAAAAAAAAAGTAGCGAGTAACGAGCTGAATGTACATGAATGGAGCGGAGTAAAAGTAGCGTTTCTTCTCTCTAAATATACTCAAGTAAAAGTAAAAGTATGTTGCATAAAAACTATTCTTAGAAGTACAATTTATCCCAAAAGTTACTCAAGTAGATGTAACGGAGTAAATGTAGCACGTTACAACCCACCTCTGTATATAAGTACACACGCACGCACACACACACACATAAACATTTGTTTGTATGTATGTATATATATATATGTATATATATATATATATATATATATATATATATACACACACACATATATACCGTGTATATATATATACACACATATATACCGTATATATATATACACACATATATACCGTATATATATATATATATATATATATATATATGTATATATATATATATATATATATATATATATATATATATATATATATCTATATCCATCCACCCATTTTCTACCACTTATTCCCTTTGGGGTTGCTGGTGCCTATCTCAGCTACAATCGAGCGGAAGGCGGAGTACACCCTGGACAAGTCGCCACCTCATCACAGGGCCAACACAGATAGACAAAAAACATTCACACTCACATTCACACACTAGGGCCAATTTAGTTTTGCCAGTCAACCTATCCCCAGGTGCATGTCCTTGGAGGTGGGAGGAAGCCGGAGTACCCGGAGGGAACCCACGCAGTCATGGGGAGGACATGCAAACTCCACACAGAAAGATCCCGATCCCGGGATTGAACCCAGTACTACTCAGGACCTTCGTATTGTGAGGCAGACGCACTAACCCCTCTTATATACATATATATATATATATATACATATACACACACACATATATATATATATATATATATATATATATATATATATACACACACACACACATATATATATATGTATATATATATATACACACATACACGTATGTATATATATATATATATATATATATATATATATATATACACACACACACATATATATATATATATATATATATATATATATATATATATGTATATATACTTCTTGATAAATGACCATGTTCTCAAAAGAGCTTTCTACTTTTTCATGCACTCCGACTTAGGTTGTTATAAATATTGAGTTAACATTTCTAAAACAATGGCCTGTGCGTTAACTGTGCGTCTTATTTATATTTCAGATAAAAGAACGCCACAGCTACATTATAATTAGAGCATTTAAAGCGAGCCTATTCAACTGGTGTCCTGGGAACGTCACCAAATCGGCCTCAGAGTTTAGTTCATAATTTGGGAGACAATCATTTTTGCAGCAAATTTAAAAAAAAAAAAACAGAGTGTTGTATAGAGGAACTTGGAACACTGTAAAAACATTGACAGATCCTTGCATTTAAATTTTAACATTGCTAGCAAACATAGAAAACTGGGGTCCAAACTTGGGATTTACAAAACTGATGAGTTCTTCAAGAGACCCTTTTAAGTCCTCTCCTTTTTTGGCTGTTACACATCTTTTGTCGTAATGTGATTTTTTTAACTAAGGTGCTGCTGTAGCTTGTTTACTTCAGATACAGTCAGTTGTCATGTGTTCAACTTCTTTAGTCAGACAAGTGGTGTTTATCAAGTTTCCCTTTCAGGTCCTCTTTTTTCCATCATTCGGGCTATCCATGTGGTGGCCCGCGACTTAAATTTAAAAAACTTAAAGAGGGAATCACATTTTTGGAGCAGATTTTTTAGAACAATACAGTGCTGTCATAGAGATAATCTTTGACTAGTTTGTTTGCAAAACACAAAACAACAGACCGTTCCTTTAACTGAAAAATAAATAAACCAAAATCAAATGACTACTGTAGAGGACGCTGGTTCTCCAGAATATACAAAATAAAACCAATAGTGAAGGGAGAAGTTTGGTCCACCGGTCCTTAGCTTTCTGGAAATGTGGCGCCCAAAACAATGTAGTTTAATATCTCTGATTTACGGTAAGTGGTGTTGCAATACTTTTTCCCATATAGTGTAGCTAATCAGACATGTCTACCTGGTGGCTGGCTTGTGTGCCTCTAGCTTGCACAGTAGCAAGGCGATCATAATATCTGGAAATAGGGTTGTCATGCTCGATCCCCTTCTTTGCACAACGCTGCTTGTAGATTTCCACCAGTGACAGAGACGAAGGGTTGTCCTCTACTAGCCGCATTTGAGGAGACACCGCCACCACTCGGGGCACTGAAAGAAAAAGAGGAGGGGTGGGTGATCGAAAGGCGAGAGTAGGAGAAAAAGGGTGAGGTAGTCAGAGGCATTCATTATAAATGTTAGCAGAAACAGTTAAACCACAGTCTAGCCCTGCAACTGAGATATTTTAAAGCTAAGGGCGTGCCATCAGTCGACACCAAGCAGGGTCAAAGAAGGTAAAAAGCCTGCTGGTTGAACCGCACATTCAAAAAAAATAACTAATCATTTACTTGCAACCCAAATAAAATCAATTCCAGTCATTCCAGTTGCGAGGAAATGGGTTGGAACGGAGTGTTTGAATTCCCCCACCCATACTCGCCTTTTAAACAAACCAATCAACTGCATAAATGGGCAAACATCTGGGTGGAGGTAAACCACAAGGGAATAACGAGAGAGCGGAAATAGTGCATTTGAAAGGGAACTGAAATGCTACACGGAGGGTGTAAGGCAGAGACGGAGAGAAAATGAAAGTCACATCAAGTTCTGAGTGCAGAATAGCACATTCCTGTTCTCCAAGGACGCAAAGTCCCGAGCTTATGTAAAATGTAAAACTTTTACCAGTGAAGAAGAGGTGTCTTTTGGTGGTCTCTTTCCTCTTCTCCAGACAGGGATTAAGGAGTCGAAGGAGCTGTAGAACCCTCTCCTCGCGGCGAGACTCAGTCAGGCAGGCGTCGTTCATCACCAAGTAGGGATAGATCTTGCCATTGTGGCCACGGATGTAGAGGCGCCGTGCTGCCGTATTGTGCTTCTGAACAATCTCTACTCTGGGCATGAACCTGGAAAGTGACAAGGAGGAGACCATTGGACAAATATTCATGCAAAAGATCTGCCTCTGTCATGAGAAGTGATAGATTTTGTCTCTTACAATACCTGGCGATTTTGATGTAGTAGTGCGTTGGTTTGGGCATGAGGAACTCTCCAGGGATCTCCACCTCGGCCGTCTGTGCAGAGAAGTTGCTGAGGAAGCGGCACTTTTCCTCTATGAGGAAAAACTTGGGCAACTGCTTGGTCTTGGCTTCCAGGATCTTGATCCACTTCTTGAGCTTCGAGATCAGATTGTGGAGTTTCATGGAGCCGGGCACGCTAAAGTCAAAGTCTGGTGGCAAAGAGACAAATACAAGGACTTACAATGCTGAGCCTGAAGAACAGGTTGATTTCTGGGCAGAAGGTTCTTTTGGCACTTGATCTTAGATGCCATCAATCAATCAATCAATCAAGCTTTATTGCAGACTAAAACGTCCAAATAGACATATAATCAGACAGTACACAAAAAAAATATATAGTGTAAAAGGCATTATTATAAAATATTAAAACCAGTGTTTGTGCATATTCAGTAAAAAGGCCTCTAATAAATAAATAAAAGCAGCAGGAAAATATATATATATGTATATATATATATATATATATATATACTTTAAAAACGCATCTACACATTCTATAAAAGGCACAGATACCAGTGTTTCCATATATATCAGTGCAAGCAAGATCCCAGGTGTGCCCGTTACCCTTCCATGTAGCTGTATGCCCCCAGAGTCAATGCTGAAACTTTGTGCGGGTTCGAAACCTCTCTACACATCAGTGAAATTAAGTGATTTATATTTATAGAGCGCTGTTCTCTAGAGACTCAAGGCGCTTTACATAGTGAAACCCATTATGTACATCAAGGGTCCCCAAACTTTTTTACTCAGGGGCCACATTGGATTAAAACAATTAGGCCTATATATATATATATATATATATATATATATATATATATATATATATATATATATATATATATATATATATATATATATATATATATATATTATCATAGGTACACTTTAACTGTGAGAGACAGAAGGTGAACAAAAAAAATCTAGGAATTCACATTGTACGAATTTTAAAGAATTTATTTGCAAATTATGGTGGAAAATATTAGCTCAACCAATCAAAGCTCTCACTGATGGAAGGAGGTTTTGGCTCAAAATCTCACGATACATGGCCCCATTCATTCTTTCCTTAACACTGATCAATCGTCCTGTCCCCTTAGCAGAAAAACAGCCCCAAAGCATGATGTTTCCACCTCCATGCTTCACAGTAGGTGTGGTGTTCTTGGGATGCAACTCAGTTTTCTTCTTCCTCCAAACACGACAAGTTGAGTTTGTAAAAAAATGGATATATGGATGATACAGCATAGGATTGGTAGAATGTCCTGTGGTCAGATGAAACCAAAATAGAACTTTTTGGTATAAACTCAACTCGTCATGTTTTGAGGAAGAAGAATACTGAGTTGCATCCCAAGAACATCATGTGTGCTCGATTTTTAGACAATATGATTTGCCTGAGCGGCTATGAGACACAGCGGTAGAAAATGGACTTTAAAGGACATATTTAGAAATATCATAATTTAAATTTTTTTTTAAATAAGAACAATATTTTAAGTTGGGACTTCCCCCGGGGCGGATTTTGGAAGCTGGCGGGCCAGATTCGGCCTGCGGGCTCTAGTTTGGGGACCACTGTTTTACATCTTTAAGCTATATTTAAACCACTGCGGGAGGCACTGGGAGCAGGCGGGTAAAGTGTCTTGCCCACGGACACAACAGCAGTGACTAGGATGGTGAAAGCAGAGATTAAACCAGGAACACTCAGATTGCTGGCACATCCGCTCGACTAACTGAGCCCCTCCGCCCCCCAGATCAGAAATGCTTGGTGTTCATTTAACCTTTTATTTCGTCACTGGTATAGATTAAAATCACCTTGTTTGTCACAGTGAATGCCTCAGGGATGATGGTGATTACACAGAACGTACAAATATTGGGCTCCGTCACTGACCCCGCCTCTACTGTAGAGCCTCGCTTGGGGAAACATCACAGGAAATGCTCGCAGGCAGAACAAGGAGCCACTATGTGCTCTATTGGCTTAAAGATATAATTAAATTAAAGCTGTAAAAACAAGTCTTAACCCATTAAACTGCTGTATTTAAAGGCCTACTGATACCCACTACTACCGACCACGCAGTCTGATAGTTTATACATCAATGATGAAATCTTAACATTGCAACACATGCCAATACGGCCGGTTTAGTTTACTAAATTGCAATTTTAAATTTCCCGCGAGGTATCCTGTTGAAAACGTCGCGGAATGATGACGCTTATGTTGACGTGTGCTTGTGACGTTATTGGTTGGAGCGGACATTTTATCCTAGCACCACTCACGGCTAAAAGTCGTCTGCTTAAATCGCATAATTACACAGTATTTTGGACATCTGTGTTGTTGAATCTTTTGCAATTTGTCCAATTAATAATGGAGACTATAGATAAGAATACTGTTGGTGGATTACAGCTGCCTTTAGCAACCAAAACACAGCCGGTGTTTGTTTGATTTGAAGCTTTAATATGGAAAAGAGCGGTCAAGCGAACATGTTTCTCTACCACATGTCAACCAGGAAGTTTTTGGATGAGAATATTGTGATATTAAGTCAGCTCTTACTGCAGACTAGAGCGGAGTTTGCGTCCTCCTGCAGCAGCTGTCAAAAAGGCAGCTGTGACTTTCTTGGCTCCTCCATATGACTTCCCTCAGAGACACTGGCGGTCACCGCAGCCCTCCGACTTCCAGGTATGACTTTATAATCTCACTAAAACACTAGTAACAAGGGATTTTCCAGAATTATCCCAGTAAATATGTCTAATAACATCTGAATCGCTCCTACTGCCGTCGCATTTTTTTCCCTTTTTCTTCAAGTGCTTCACTCTAACTTTCCTCATCCACAAATCTTTCATCCTCGCTCAAATTAATGGGGAAATTGTTGCTTTCTCGGTCCGAATCGCTCTTGCTGCTGGTGGCTATGATTATAAACAATGTGAGGATGTGAGGAGCCCGACAACCCGTGATGTCACGCGCACATCTTCTGCTACTTCCGGTAAAGGCAAGGCTTTTTTATTAGCGACTAAATGTTGCAAACTTTATCGTCGATGTTCTCTACTAAATCCTTTCAGCAAAAATATGGCAATATCGCGAAATGATCAAGTATGACACATAGAATGGACCTGCTATCCCTGTTTAAATAAGAAAATCTCATTTCAGTAGGGCTTTAAACATATTACAGCATACTTTGATGAGCTTATTAACAAAGGAAGGAGGGGACTTTCATTTCTGAAAAAAAAGTGACGGCGGCACTGCACGTAGCCTACTTATCAACCACATTTTCTATGTTGGTTATTATGGCTGCACAATTAATCAACATCAAATCAACATTGAGGTTTTAATTACTGCAATAACTTAATCGCAAGAGGCTGAGGTTTTTATTTTTTTCTCTCCTCCGTCTTTACATCAGAATTGTCAAGCCCCAAAGATGTTACATGCCTGTGAATGCCACAAAATTAGCCTGCAGTTCAGTTAAAAAAAATAAATAAAAGGTAAGAGTCTAAACATTTTTCAGCATATTCCTAAAACACTAGAGTGCTGTCATATACTACAGTTGATCTTTGACAAACGTTTCTGCAGCAAGTCCTTAAACACTGTAGATCAAGTACCACCTCAGAAAAACGTGGCCCTCCAAGTACCACAATACTGACCAACATTAAAATAAAGTAGCATAATAGGCCCAAATATTCATTTACAACAAGGCAGAGGTTATATTTAACATGTATATTTAATATATTTGGACACTGTAACATTACATAATGTTTGAACAGTAACATTGTGTTTGAATATAGGAAAATAAAACACTGTACTTTAATCAAGTGTCTCTTTAGCGTACCACTATATGTAGCAAGCATACCAGTAGTGGTACATGTACCACAGTTTGAGAATCTCTGATGTAGATTCTCAGGAATATATAACACAAGAATAATAGTGAAACAAGAAGTCCGGCCTGCTGGTTCTTAGCTCTTTGGATATGCGGCCCTCCAAACCATTTAGTTGAATAGCCACTTCATTTGAGCAGTTCAATGTTTTTAAATGAGTAAAATCTAAAAATTGCAAATCGAATTGCTATTGCAATTTTTGGGCAGAATAATGTTTTTTGTTTTTTTTGTGAAAATCGTGCATGAATCCATAAAAATCCCAACAGGGCCCAAAACGGGTTTTACGAGCCTGTTGAGATTTAAGGTCAGTGGTCTAAAATGTTTTAATTTAAATCTTAAGTTTTTTTCCTTCAGAAAATTGCATTGTGTTTTTTATTAAACTGTTAATAGGAATAGGGTACAAACAAAGCATAAACACTTTCTTTAAGAAGCCCTATTCACTCCCATTATAGCAACAATTTTTTAACGGACGGTAATCCTAGTACTGTATATTAATTACTATGCTTTGTCCATGAAAACTGAAATTATCAAATTTTTTGCGGACTTAGAATCAAGAAAAATATTGTTTTAGTGTAATTGCGTCCCTTAACTAAGGAGCCCCTAAAGGGACATGGGGGATTTTTTTTTTTTTAGATACGTATCTTGTGCGCATGAGATGTTTTCCCCTGAGCACAAGATACATGGGGAAACTATTTTTTTAGATAGGCTTCTTGTGCTCACGGGAAACAATCTCGAGCGCACGAGAAACTTTTGTGTGCTCACGATATAGTTTCTCGTGCGCACAAGATACATATCTAAAAAATGTTTTTCCCCCATGTCCTTTTAGAGGCTCCGTACTTAACTGCCCAATGGCGCCAGAAAATTCATGAGCAAAATTCTTACAGCTTTGATGAGCGTAAATATCTGCCGTTGAACCGCTCAAATGCAATGACAATGATTTTGGACAGTTATATACAGGGGCGTGGCCCCCCCTATATCGGAGAAAGACGCGTTTGTCCCACCCCAAAAATATACAGAAGGGACTTTTGCGTTTTTATTACAAGGCAATTACCAGGACAAACTCACACCAATTTCTGTAAAATCAGAGCCTACCGTTATTGCTTCTATCTAGATTTACAAATTGGAAACAAGCTATTGAAAAATATAAAGCACATGAAAATAATCATGCACATCTGCATGCTGTCTCTGTGACTGCACCAGAAAGTCACACTATAGTTGTACAGTGCTCTGGCAAATCAACAAGCAGACAACAGGCACTGTCTGGGGAAAATAGTAAAAAAAAAACATAATATCAATTATTTTAATAATTATTTCTTTGTTTACAAATATTAATTTTGTATTTATTTTTATTTCCAAATGTCTCAAACAATTGCTTAGATTTTACTCAAGTCACGTCCGGCTCACATCGAGCCATTAAATTTGCGTGGTGGTCAAGCTGGCTCTGTTCTCAATGAGTACTAGGCGCAATTTAGCCTTTTTCGAAGAAAATATGCTCTATGCTAATGTTGTTTTCAGCTGTAGAAATGGTTCAAATCGCAAAAGGGACACACGTTTCTGATTTTACGAAACGACGAGAGAAGCAGCTCACACTTAAGTCCAAGGGACCAGAGTCAAAGAATGCATGAGTTTGCAGTGATCACTTCGTTAAAGGTTTGTTTGATATACTTTTAACGGTTATTATTTCCTAATAAAGTATTAACTTGATATTATTTGTATTTCTTAAGCACGTTTGCTCCGAGTGTTTTGAAAAGCAACAAATCAGCGTGTTTAAATAAAAATATAGCAAATGTGAGCAAAACTGAAGAGTTCAGCTTTTACCAGAGGCAACAGTCATAAATGAAGCTTTCAGCATATACACAAAGTTGACATCTATAGTTATATTTTGATGAAGACGGGGAAAAAGACGCTACTGAAAAACAGCGCATGCAAAAGCAACAAACATCCGTGGATGTAAAGTTAAATCATTTTGCCAAATAAAAATTTAAAAAAAGATGTAAAGTTAAATCATGAAATGTAACCTTACCCGGGAAAAAACCATGCATGTTTATCCAGGTTAGTGTTGATACCAATTTCCTTGACCCAACCACACGCAAAAAAGTTGTAGACCTGCATGCTTTTCTAAGTTTCCATCTGTTTTGTCAAGTAGAATGACGTCCGGAGCACAATAGTTCCATATGTCTTGGAATGCAACGGACATATAATTCTCGATATCACTCGACAAGTATAGGGCTTTATTCCATGGCATAGTATGTTTTTTTTGCTCGTATCTGCTCTTTGCAGAAATATTTAAGATAGTTTGTGCGTTGCTTGCGGCACAACAGCCATCTTAGTTTGGGTGACCACCACTGGTTCTCCCTTCCGGGAAGAAGTCACATGTCAGAATGCAAGCAATAGCTAGATCTGATGTTGTTAAAAGATTTCAAGCATTGAAGGTAAAACGAATATTACTTTATAGCTGACTTATGACACTTTTTAGGAGCAGGACCTTTTTGGATCCAGAAGTATGTGTGTCTGTGTATAGTCAATTTTAAGGTTGCACGAGAGGTAAAACCACTTCAATCTCTCCCTAATGAGACCGCATAATGTTTTAAGTAGGAACCAAAACATGGTTCTTTTTATAAAGGCCTTGTTTTGCTGTCCGTCTGTCGGCAATTCACCGCAGTAATGACACAAGTTGTGGCGCCTTAAGGGAGGATAACTATCATACATGTAGTGAATATTGAGTTTCCACTAGATTATGTGCACTGCAGCCATTACCACTGACCACAGCTTTCATAGGGAGATGAATCAAAAGAAAGTCGAGAGTAAGACAGGGTCGAGAAAGTTTGACCTTCAATCCCGTGTTCAGAAACCCATGCTGGTTTTCAGTTCGGCTTGCCTAACAGCACACAGCAAAGAATACAGACTGCTGCTTTAATCTATAGAAGAGAAATAAGCAGGGGGTGATATCTCTGCGGGGCAGGCTATCATTCCATCATTTGCTGACCCCATGCTCACCCGGCAGACTGTACGTGCATAGTTGGATGGAGTCAACTTCCGTGCACAGTCTGGGAGGAGCTGAAGGGGAGTCTGCTTTCAAGCGCTACATGTAAAAGTTCCAGCTAAAGCCGAGACGGAGTGATAGTTGACATTTGATCCCTATAAGGAAATGGAATTGTCATAGAGGCCGGATATATTCATTTTCCCAGAGCTGCTCCTAGCAGGTGCAAAGCCATAATGCGGCTAAACACTTATCCTACCCTAAAAGGCTTTCTGCAGGGCAGAACACACAGAATTTCAATAAACACAAATGTTATGATGTTTTTTCCCCTCCAGAAAAAGTCACCCGTACAGATCCACGGCTAAAACAGCAACTCATGCAAATAGCATTTGCCATAATTGGATTTGAATGCCTCCCTGCTGCCAGATGTTATATATGCTCACATAAACCCATATTTTCCGGCCCACAAACCCAGTGAAAGCAAGTGAGCCACTAGCACGGTGCGAGGAATGAGAGCTTGGCTGCTCAGTCGCGCTGTAAAACCTTTTTGTTCCGCTTTGGCGAAGGCTTGTGCGGTTTTGGGTGTCGCTCTGCCGGGCTCACACTCTGCCGTGGGGACAGCTGGGTAGCTATGGTGGACGGGGCTTGCTGTGAGGCAGAAGCCTTGATGATACCTGGCTGCGTGAGCACAGCTGGGTCTGCAACATCTGGTGAGATTCATCATCAGAGCGCTCGCCCCGAGCCTCGCGCATCATTGTGTGTGTTGTTTATTCACTTGGTCTATGTGTCGCCGCCATGCTTTTGCACGCTAATGGCATCGCACCTGTCGTCTTGCCGCCCTTTCAGACACTTTTTTGTATGGTATTTTCATTTTCATTTTTAACAGGTCCTATCTTATCCTCAATATTACTGCGGCTTCTGTTTCTATAGATGTGGCCATGGTGGTCTCCTTTCATCCACTGCTCAAACACTGTTCTCGCTCTATAGGTTACAAAAAAACCCCCAGAGAGGGTGGAGAGCGGACAGTAGCGTGACAAGACTGAGTGCAGCCAGCCAGCAGGAATGAAAAGAAGGCAACAAAAAAGGTTCCTTAGCTCCTGAAAGACACGTACAATACTCTTGTTTACATCAGCATGTCTAATGTGGTCCAACTCAGAAAAAAGAGATTGTTTTCAGAGATGTGTTAAAAAGAGACTAAACTAAAGTTGTGCCTGGACTAATGAACTGTAAAAAATATAAACAACATACAAGGAACATCTTTGAAAATACATGCCATGAGGAGGTAGTGGATGGGGATGGATACATTTTTTTTTGTTTGTGAAAAAGATCAGCGGCATATGAGCAGATTTGGGATTTATGACAATTGTACCTTTTCACTTTAGTAAAAAAATGGCAACACTATTATTTAAGGCTAAGAAAAACATCAAGAAAAGTGAGGATTTTTTGTAGGCTAGAACAGCAGCTGCAGCCTCTTAAACTGCCCTACCAGTTCCAATACTTTTATGAGCCATATATTTTTGGAACACCACAATGCCTAGAAACTACTACTTCACTGAGTTAAGTAATACAATACAATAAAATAGCTTATATTTGAATTAAAAAGGGCAAACTTGTCTGCTTCAAACCTGTTGCAGACACCACAGGCTGCAAATTAGTGTTGCACAGACATAGCAGACTTTATAAAGAAACAAAGTTAATTTGGGTATGTGCAGACATACAGTTTCTCAAAAAAGTGAGTACTGGTATTCTCTTCACATTTCATCAACATTTTGAATACAGTATTCATCAACATTTTGAATAAAGTATATAATTACAAAAATAATGCTCTAGAAATTAAACCTGTATATACTTTAGAGCAGGGGTCTCAAACTCAATTTACCTGGGGGCCACTGGATGCAGAAACTGGGTGAGGCTGGGCCGCAAGAAAATATTTTTTTAAAAATCTAACATGCACTTTTTAATGAATTCACCTTTTATGATTGGCTTTCCCACCCTAGCAACATACTTGCCAACCCTCACGATTTTTCCGGGAGACTCCTGAATTTCAGTGCACCTCCCGACAATCTACCAGTGCAACCATTTTCCGAAATTTGGACCAAATTTCACCCGGCGGACATTATTAAGGGCTGCCGTGACTGCACTACCTTTAACCTCCTCTACAACAGTGATTCTCAACCTTTTTTCAGCAATGTGAACATTTTTTTAATTTAAATACCCCCTAATCAGAGCAAAGCATTTTTGGTTGAAAAAAAGAGATATAGAAGTAAAATACAGCACTATGTCATCTGTTTCTGATTTATTAAATTGTATAACAGTGCAAAATATTGCTCATTTGTAGTGGTCTTTCTTGAACTATTTGGAAAAATAGACATAAAAATAACTAAAAAACTTGTTGAAAAATAAACAAGTGATTCAATTATAAATAAAGATTTCTACACATTGAAGTAATCATCAACTTAAAGTGCACCCTTTGGGATTTGAAATAAAGATCCATCTGGATTCATGAACTTAATTCTAAACATTTCTTCACAAAAAAAAAAATCTTTAACATCAATATTTATGGAACATGTCCACAAAAAATCTAGCTGTCAACACTGAATATTGCATTGTTGCATTTTTTTTCACAGTTTATGAACTTATACTCATATTTTGTTGAAGTATTATCGAATAAAATATTTATTAAGTATTTATGAACCGCTGCTATTTTTTAGAATAGTTTTAATAAATCTTACTTGTCCCTTGGCATACCTTCACATACACCCAGGGTTTCACGTACCTTCAATAATAGGACTACTGCTCTACATTATTGTCATCGCGCACACCTTTACATCACACAATCAAAGTGACAGCTCTGTATTAGGTTGTGAGACTTGTGCAGAACACTGTTGTCGGCTGCAAGACGTACTTGGTCAACAGCCATACAGGTCACACTGAGGGTGGCCGTTTAAACAACTTTAACACTGTTACAAATATGCGCCACATTTAGAACCTTCACCAAACAAGAATGACAAACACATTTTGGGAGAACATCCGAACCCTAACACAACTTAAACACAAGAGAACAAATACCCAGAACACCTTGCAGCTCTAACTCTCCCGGGCTACAATATACATAACTTCAACCAACACAAGTAGGGAGGGTGGGGGCTTGGGGGGCTGGTGATAGCGGGGGTGTGTATATTGTAGCCTGGAAGAGTTAGGACTGCATGGGATTCTGGGTATTTGTTCTGTTGTGTTTATGTTGTATTACTGGGCGGATGTTCCCCTGAAATGTGTTTGTCATTCCTGTTTGGTATGGGTTCCCAGTCTGGCACATATTTGTAACAGTGTTAAAAGTTTTTTTTACGGCCACCCTCAGTGTGACCTGTGTAGCTGTTGATCAAATATGTCTTGCAACGTCACATGTGCATACAGCACAGCCAAATGCAACATATAACTGAGCTTGCACGCTGTCTGTACAGGATGTAGAGGGCGCTATAAGCAGCGCCATTATGGCACCCCCTGAATGTTGTTGATTGGGTAAAAATCGGCAGGGATTTCGAGAGAATGGATGCCCTGAACTTCAGGGGACTCCTGGGATAATTGAGAACGTTGGCAAGTATGACGATGTCAAGTGTTGTTCATATTAAACTCGCGTGCCGCATCAACATTAAATTGTCATATGAAAGTGCGGGCCACAAAATAACATCTCGCGGGCCGCAATTGGCCCGCGGGCCGCATGTTTGAGACTCCTGCTTTAGAATATACAGTGTACAACTTGTACAGCAGCATAGATCTGTCACCTGAAAATGACTCAACACGCAGCCATTATTATTTATTGTGCAAGGACCATTCCGCCATATTGTGCCATTTGCTTTTTGTAAGTCTCCCAAAATAATCTGATAATACACATATTTGATGAACTCAAAATGTGTGTTACCCCATCTCAGGCCAATTATTTTATTTTTGTAAAAGGTTCCTAAGCCGAAGATGACTAATTTGCCTAACAGGACTTGAAAGTAAGAGTGACATTTTTTTTTCTTTAAACATACAGCAGAATTAACAAATACATGAAATATAGTCAAATGGTATTTATGACATTACAGTGTGATTTGCACACATTCAACATGTTTTTTTTAATTAACAAATAACTTGATTATTTAAGTAACTGGATTGTGATTAAATATTAATCCCTCCTAGTAATCAACCCAATATACCAGTAATCAATTATACAACAAAATACATATGTGAACTTAACTTAGGCGTTCCAATGGCCCGCATAGGATTGAATGATGCAACTTTCTGTGGACCATATGGCTCGTATACTATTTCACAAGTTTCAGATGTTTTAGGGTAACAGGACCAAGTGAAAACCCAGGGAAACAACTTAAGTGTGGATTTTAGTTCATTAATATTTTGTAAAAAACAAAAACCCCACAACTTAAAAATAGATTCAGAAAGGAAGTAACACAAATAAGTAAAACAAAAACATTTCTGAATTACTAGAATTATAGTTTCCTGATATATTGTTTATTTTTTAAAGTTAGGACATGCAAACAAATGCTATTTGTAACTACTGTTGTTATACTTGCGCAATCATTTTATCAAGCCATGTTTCCAGTGTTCAAATTGATTTCAAGAAATTTAAAAAATTGTGTTTATTAAATATACAATGAGATCAATTTGAAGAATACTTAGTGCACAAACAAAATATATTTTACAGTTAATTTAATCATGCATTATTGTATTTCCTGTGGCCACAAATGGCACCTATATGGTGGAATGGCCCCTAAATAAATACTTGGCAAGACCCGTAAGTACCAAGATAATTGTGCATTGCTTTTTGAATAAAGCCAGGTGGAGTTAGTGTTATGGTCTGGGGATGCATGAACGCTGTCTGTAATGGGGAACTGTGGTTTACTGAGGGGAAATGTTTTTCCATTGGTCGTTTTTCAGTATAGTGATGTCTTTTTAAAACAACCTGTAGTGTCTGAGTTCATTTAAAATGCCTCACAGACATTTTAGACCTCGGCACCCAAACTCACTTCTCACAACCAAATATTTAAGTTATTCCCTTTCAGAACTAACCTGTCGTAAACTGGCCCTTCATCTTCTGAAAGACAGGATCCTGGGCTGTGGCTTGTGCACGGCGGGCCAGGGACTCAGAAGCAGCACTGGAGAACATGGTGGAAACGTTGGACACGTTCTCCAGGCCGACGCCAAACGTGCTGACCAGCTTCTTGACAAAGTTGAGTGTGTGTGGCGTGATCTTGGCGTCAGACACCGCACCACTCTTCTCGAAGGCCACAGAGTAACACTTTGCCAGGCCTTGTTGGAGCTGTCTTAAAACCTGCAGTGACATAAATAAACAAGTGTATTAATCTCGGCCGTGATAAAATAACTGTGAAAAGATTAGCAATGATAATCAATTCTAAAGCAAGACACAGAGGTTTGTGTCTCTACTCTTGCATGCTGAATGAACAAAGTAAAATGCCTGCAGCTGCTCTTGAGTATCCTCCAACCATTAACTACTGCCTACAAATCATCTTCTATAGTCATCATCTCATCCATTCATCACTGTCTCCCAGTCGTCTTCTCCTGTTGCCTGTTTTCCCTAAAGACTTTCCTTTTAGAACCTGATAACCAAAAGATGACTGGGACAAAAATTTGACCAGGAACTTTCGGTCAAGACTGGACCACTATTGTATTTACCATAATTACTACGGAAAAGCGTAGCAAAAAAGATATTAAAAAAACGAGCGTCCATCGGCTTAGAATTGATCGTTCCACCTAAAAAAACGTCCACTACTGCCGCTAACTCTGGCGCATTAACATTGTCATGGCTGAGTAGGAATAGACAGCTGTGTATGACCAAGTTCATGTTTATACTGCTAACTAATAAGGACAAGAGATGGGCACTGCAGGTTCACAATGGCACTGGTGTCAATGTAAACGGCAGTAAGTTGTACTCTGATCAAAACATTTTTTAGCTACATGTGGCTTTTTTGCAGGCTCAGCCACCGACCACACAAGTGCTTGGCGATAATATTATACAAGTAACGTCTTGCAAGTAATGTAGCGTCCTGAATTAAGCCCACAGAGTCAGACGCCCTTTTTAAACCCAATGGCCGGTCAGAGACGAGAACTGACCTAATAAACTGATTAAGAGAGCTGACTCTGTCCTCATCTGTCCACTAGAAAGTGTTGAGGAGGTGGACGACAGAAGGATGTTGACCAAGTTGACATTCATAAGGTTCAATCCCTCTCACCCCATACACGACACTCTGGAGGCCGTGAATACCTCCTTCAGCTATAGACTGTTACATCCACAGTGCAAGAGGGAGCGCTACTGCAGGTCTTTTCAACTCACAGCCATAAGACTTTACAACACACCTATGTGATTACTGTGATCTTTTTCTTGGTGTGAAATACGAGTGGTAAGATAGTGTTTTTTGTTTTATCTTTACATATACTGTACCTAGTGCAATCGTTAGTCCACGATGTTTATTATTCATTAGTCATTTCTTCATCCTTCATTAAGTGTTACTTTTGTAATTGTATGTACAAACCTGAACTGCTACCGTATAAAAATATCCCCATTGTGGAATGATTAAAAGTCTATCTATCTAAAACGCTGATACTGCCGCCCTCATAACATCGATAGCGCTGCAAAGTTAGCCAGTAGCCATAACAACAACAAAGTGACAGGACTTTCCCATTATGCACCAATGACGGTTAAGGCAAATGAGGTTGCATTCACGAACATACAGAATTATGAGTATTGACAAGCAAGCCGTTTTTTGCAAATTGTCTATGTTCTGTATTTATGCAAATGAAAATGTGTTTCTTATTTTTGAATGTATTACTTAGTTCTGTATTACTTAGCTATCATTTGATTTGTATATTTAAAGTATTTAAATTTCTTGTTTGTTCAATTTGAATGTCGCAAAGTTCCCAAAAAATTAAAAGATATTGTTTTTTTTTTCATGTTTTCTCTGGCTGTAATGATCAATCGATTCATTTGATTAAAAAAAGTTTTGAACAATTGTTTGATTAGCAATAAGTGAAACTAATTTTAAAAAAATAATGAAATTGAGACCACATTGAGTGCCTGGTAATTAAAATACTTGGACACAGTTTCCGCACACCCGCTGCAATAGAGCGCACATCAGAGTGGTGGTGTGTGAGTGCTGTGATCTTTGTGGCAGCAAACTGCATAGTTTTTTTCTATTTTAACTTTACAATGATGCACACATGTTAAAGAACAATTACAATGTTGATGATGTGCATTTAAAAGAAAAAAAGAATGAATAACATTTTTTTATTTCAACTATTTTGTAGTTGTTTCTTTGCTCTGTCCAGCCACTCAGGAAAATCAAATTGTTGATGTAGATGCCCATATCTGCTGTACAGATTTACTTTACAAAAGAAAAGTGTGAAATACTTCTCTTGTTGCCTTAATTATATTTTACTTTATTAAATGGATTTATATTAATGTCTGGCACAGAAAGGGATAGAAAGAATAAAAAAGGAAGACAGAGGGGGAGATTGCTATATAATTATTATAATATCATAAACACCAACATAAAAGGTGGTTATCAGAAAATGTCTAGCAGTGACCAACTTCCGGCTTAATACGCCACCTAACACCTTGTAGCATAACAGGAAGCGATGGAGAGCGACACGAGCCAAGCTGGGGTCATGTGGACGACCAGGTTGCGTTCACACATTTGCACAGATGGAGTACAGTATCATGAAACTAGCACTTATGTTCTCACCTCTTCATGCCAGTTCTCTCTGAACCACACCATCTGGTCCACAATGCCCTCCAGGGAAGACAGCAAGGTGGGGTGTAGCTCACGCTGCATGTGCATGATTCGGCTGCAGCGCCACATCGGGGCTGTGGCCCTGATTGGCCCTGGATCTGAGGTCCCTGTATGAGACTGGGCTCCTACTGAAGTGGGCTGTTGTTGTCCTGACGAGTCTAAAGTACAGCATTTTTAGGAAAATATTTCTATTGCTATGTATACATCAGGATACCAAATTTTCAACATAGTGCCAACATGTTTACATACCACTTTTGTAGCGCTCCCTCTGCTCGATCTTAAGTGTCAGGTAAAGGGTACGAATGGGAAAGTAGACAGCCTGGGGGTATACTCGTCCCACCTGGTGGGAAAAAGAGGGTCACATGTTACATTTTGTATAACCCCCAATCCCCTGATGGACTGCGAAGGAGATGGAGGAGGCATACAGAGATGGGAGAGAGAGATAAAGAAATTGCTTGTGTGTGAGTCAAGAGAGATCACTTTGATATAGCCACAGACCGCTGCTGTAACAGTCGGGGTGTTTGAAGCACTGCGTCAGAGGAAAGGGAATGCAAAAGTGAAGGCGATTGATGATGAAATTGCCCTCAAGACTTTCACAAAAAGTCACTGACGATACTGCAAGGAGCTAAATAGTTAAATATAAGAGTGATTAAGTTGTAAAAACAAAGAAGTCACTTCAAAACAAGCTATTTTCTCAAAGTGATAAGCAATCACACTAAATACAGATTTTTGTGTTTAATTCATAAGATGACCCTTGGTCAGAGTTTCTTCTTCGAAGTGTGCATGAAACATTATCTGTAGATGAAGATTAATCAAATCTAAAAAATCTATGAATAAATCTGAATCGTTCAATTGACCTGAGATGGTTATTTGTGTTACTAATCAGATCAGAGCATCAATGTGAAGTTTTGATTATACGTGTGCTCATTGAGTGGCGAAATAGGACCATGTATGCTTGGCGTTAACGCGGCAAACAGAATCACGCTATTAGTCAATAAAAACGTAATGTACTGTTCACGGAAATTTACATACATTTGACAAATGCTGTCATCATGAATAGGATTGTTCATATCCCGAAATCATGTATACGGAACCACTCAATCATCCTCGAAACTCTTAACCACCCTCACCCTAACTAAACAATTTTGAAATGACCACATAAAAAACGGCTAAGTCTGCATTCAAACTACAAAGATAACCCATGTTTGAATTTAATCAACATTTTTGTTTTGATTAAGTGCTGTTAAAGCTTGTACGTAATTTTATAATGATGGTATAAAATGTGGTTATAAAGATAATACGGTTAAATTTTTTGTTTACACTAATTCCAGGGCTAGTGCTTTAGGAATAGGGCTGCAATTATCGATTATTTTAGTAACTGAGTAATCTATCGATTCGTTTGTTCAATTGATCAATCAATCGGATAAAAGGTATTTGAGGGAAATATTGGAAATAAAAACATTGTTATTCTGCTTACCATAACCTTTATTTTTTGTTCTAATAATTGCACATCAACAGCATTGAAATTACATTTTTAACATGTGTGCATTAAGAAAAATCTTCCGCTGTTTGCCGCCACGCAGATCACGGCGCACACACACCACCACCCTATTGTGTGCTCTATTGCATCGGATGTGCGTAAACTATGTCCACGTATTTAAAGTTACGGACACTCTGTGCAATAGGGATTTTATAAATGTTCATTAGTTGCACTCAATAAACGATTAATCGAAGCAACATAATATAAATCAAAGCTTTTTTACAAATCGAATCAATCAATTTAATCGATTATTTGTCGCAGCCCAATGTAGGAGCTTTTTTTAGTTTTATTTCATAAGATATTTTTGTAAGAACCACAGCTGGAAAATAGCAATGGTGGATCATTGAGATGTATGGTATTCTGGCGTTTTATAAAGAACAACAATGTACACCAAATCAAACCAAACCTAACACTGTATCACAAAATTATGACAAAATCCGAACCATGGATTTTCTGACGTTTTCCCCCACTACAAAATATACATTATACTGTAACTTAGCTTTTATGAAAATGTGTCCCTCTGATCATTTTAATTAAACAGCCTAGCTATAGTGGTCATGTTAAGAAGTTAAGAATTTCCTAGGACAGGTCTACTGTGACTCTAATAAGATTTGAAAAAAATCGGGCCTTAGCTTGGTTGTAGGAACACCAAAATTAGGACACATATGCGACAGATACAAATAACTGTGTTGTAAAAAGAGCTGATAGAAGAGTTGCTTTTTTGTGTAGTGTAATACTTCCTTCTACTCTTTACTTTATTCCTCTGTGGTAAGATAAAACCGTTGATAAGCACCGTCAATCTCAGTACTCAAAGTGCAGCCGGAATGTAAAAAAAATAATCTACTTTTGCTTGCAACTCTTACCTAAACTCAACGTGTAAAGTCTATTTATTGCATGGAAGATTTACAAATTGGAAATGGCAAGGGTAGGGAACAGGAAGAAGAAGATCTTAGTGGCAAGAGGAAGAGGAAGACCTAGTTGGCATCTAAGAGCAGCATTAAACATAAAAGAATGAGAAACAGTGAGGAGGAGGGCGAACCAGAGATCAGCACGCTAATGGTAATGTTCTATTTGGGTGAAGCGAAGGTGGGCTGAGGGTATTGAGGGTGAACGGTTGACAAGAAGGGGGCGACAAGCGTGTGAGAGGAGCTGCTGATATTCTCTCCTAACTTCTCATTCATCGAGCCGCCTACCCCAGGGCGCTCTTTCCCTCACCTTCATCAATTTTTCAACATACGTTTTTCTTTTTCTTTTTTTTTTAAACATCCCACCGCCAAGGAATAATTCTAAATAATGCAGGGAAGTGGCAGAGATAAAGCCCACCATGCATTAACAGGATTCTTTCTTTACATACCGAGCATTGAAATGAATGACATTTACCTTTTTTACTCATCAGTCATTACAGAGGGGTCGCACGGATCAAAGAGAGAAACCGGTAAAAACGTGTACATTCTCCCAATGGATGAAGATGTTTCCTTGTCATCACCAGCAAAAAAAGGAAATCATCGGAACAAGATTGATGCTCTACAGAGAGAGTGAATGAATGCTTGAAGATCAGCCTCTTTAAATCTTGCAGAAATAATACTCCATTACCCTACGCAAATTAGTCCTCGCATTAATTACTTGCTCTGTGCCTGTCTTGCGGATGCGTTCCATATTAACGTTAAAACTATTTTTCCTGGGCAAATAATTAAAAATCCAATTTTACGAGGTTTAGTGAAAGCCAATAAATGTCAAAGTAGAAGTGGGGTAACTTGAATGCGCAATTGGCAAAAAAAACAAAAAACCCCCAAAAAAAGCAAAATAGAAAGAGGCCACTTTGAGGGTGAATGCATTTAATTTGTGGCGATTAGGCAGAGGCGTATGAACACGGATGCTAACATACAAGGCAGATACTGAACTGAATACATGGAGGGAGGAAGGCAACACAAACATGGTTAATAAATCTCAGTGACCAATATCCAAACATGAGACTGACTGATTTGCCCACTTTCTATCAGGCTAAGATGGAATATTACCTCGACGCAGCACACGCTTCACACTTAAGAAAGAGATAATACTATAGAAATAAATAAGATGGCTATACTTTAGAGCAGTTGTTCTCAAATGGGGGTACACGTACCCCTGGGGGTACTTGACGGTATGCCAAGAGGTACGAAAGATTATTGTAAATATATTCTAAAAATAACAACAATTCAAAAATCCTTTATAAATGTATTTATTGAATAATACTTCAATGAAATATGAATGTAAGTTCATAAACTGTCAACAAAAAATACAACAATGCAATATTCAGTGTTGACAGCTAGATTTTTTGTGGACATGTTCCATAAATATTGATGTTAAAGATGTCTTTTTTTGTGAAGAAATGTATAGAATTAAGTTCATGAATCCAGATGGATCTCTATTACAATCCCCAAAGAGGGCACTTTAAGTTGATGATTACTTCTATGTGTAGAAATCTTTATTTATAATTGAATCACTTGTTTATTTTTCAACAAGTTTTTAGTTATATTTATATCTTTTTTTCCAAATAGTTCAAGAAAGACCGCTACAAAAGAGTAATATTTTGCACTGTTATACAATTTAATACATCAGAAACTGATATAGTGATGTATTTTACTTCTTTATCTCTTTTTTTTCCAACCAAAAATCCTTTGCTCTGATAAAGGGGTACTTTAATTTTTTTTAAATTCACAGGGGGTACATCACTGAAAAAAGGTTGAGAACCACTGCTTTAAAGTAGCAAGTGTACAGCTTGTAAAGCAGTATACAAATGACCAAATACATAGTTATTGTCTGAATAGTTGGAAACACAAGTGAGGTAGATATTTGTGTTTTACCCTCAGTCAAGCATGGTGGTACAGTGGACCGTCGATTTACAAACTTAACTGGTTCTTGAACTAAGTGTGTAAATAGGTCAGTTTGTATATTGAAGCAAACTTATGTAAATATGAAAAACTGGGTTTCAGCCTTGACTAAAGTTCATATTTCAGTAAAGGTTTGTTTGTACACAGCAATACAGTACTGTATGTTAAACAAAAATGACAAAGAGCTGACAGATCAACTACATATTTAATAACAAAGCCCAAACAAAAACAAGAGTCGGAACTGTTTTCATTTTGACAAACCTCCTTAAATTAAACAGCAAGGTTGGACAATAATTATTAATAAAAAAATCAAGTCCACTTTATCTTATCGGTTAACCTTTTTTGCCTGCAGCAGAAAGAAGGGACTTGGGGATAAGACAGTAACAACAACACTGTAGATACTTCCTGAATGTTTCATAGCACACGGCGCTTGATCATTGATTTCTTTGGACTCATATTGAGATAGCAAAAGTAGAATTTATCTGGTAAAAAGGTAAAAAAAAACACAATCACGGCATACAAAATACCCCACCCACGATCACCGTGGTGTAGGAAGAAATTGGCGGCGCTGCATGGGTGGATGAAAGGTTTGTACACCGACCCGAGGTTCATACACCAAAGCATATTTTTTTTCTGTCTGTTGTTTGTACAATGACGGTTTGTAAATCGAGATTTCACTGTAATAGCCTTATAGTTGAGGGCTGCTTGACACTGGGGTACTATGAGATTAAGGATATAGGTACCTGGCTTATGAGGTTGAGCAATGGCTTGCCTTCAGAACCAACCAAGCAGGTGAGCAGCTGAGGTATCCATGCCAGCCACTGAATGGGCGGGACGCCGATGCAGTACTTGTCAACTGCGTCTGCTAGGGTGTTCTTGTCATCAAAACTGAGGAGCCACAGGACCTAAAATGCATTGTGAGAATGGATGAAGGTCAGTTTGAAAGTAATAGAGGAGAGCATCTACATGGAAATACTGAATTTGACACAAAGCAGCCAGGATGATTTTTCTATTGTTAGACTGTGTCTTGTTCGGCTCTACACAGCGAGAGGGGGGTTGGAGATTGATGCAAAGCACTTTTTGGCTAATTGCTGTGTCCATAAAAAGATGAGACCGTGTTTGCATTGACAAACGTTGTCGAAACAACCAGGTTCCAGACCGCACATAATCACTGGTAATGACTGGTCAATAGGCTTCAGCCATCAGTGGGAGGCAATGCCCACTCAGCATCCATGGGTCAACAACAGCCTTTGAAAAGTATAGCAGGCCAGCATGAAAATAATTTTGGTTAATGTGCTTCAATTTCACATCGCATTTGGCACTGTTGTAATGTTGTATCCTTTCGCCGATGAAAGTATCCCCCGACCTGCTGGCCAGAAATTCTCATCTATAACGACAGCGCATACAGTATTGCGCTTAAGCACAGACAGGACTGGAGAAATTGGGAAGGAGCCGCAATGAATGTTTTGGAGTGTCTGAGTAAGCAGGCGCAATCCTTGTTAGCAAGGAGTCCGCCTCGTTACCTCCCACACAGGGTATGCCTGACTGGCGAGTACGATAGCATTAGTCTGACTGTTTGAAAAAAAGTTGGCCCGTGTGGAGGGCTGTGAGATTGGAGTGTCAGGGGAGACTATTAGACCATCCGTGTAAGAGGATTCCAATTCTCCATTGATCTTCCGTGGGAACCCATCCACACAGACTACCGTTGGACTGTGAGCATTCAAATTACGACTGAGGCTGATGGTGGAATAAAACGCGTTCCGTCCTATCAGAACCAATAATGTATAGTCTGTGTAGGGTCTCGGCAATGGGGAATTAACAATGACCCTTTTTGGAAAAAAGGTCTACTGGGGAGAAAGGTGCTTTTGCAGGTGCAGAAGTGAGGTTGCTGATGCTTAAATACACTAATAAATCTGAAAGCTCTGGGTATGAATTAAACGAGATCCAATGGCAGCTGAGTCCCAATGAAGGCAGTGAAATCACTTTCTGCATTTCATGAATACATGATCAACATCCATAGCTGAAGTATAGAAATATAGCATTTTGCAATGCCTCAAAAAAGTATGCCTACCACTCACATTTTAACAACGATTGATATTACAGTGTATGTTCTCAAGAGAGTACTATAGAATACAAATTGGATAAACTTTAGAGTAGTCAGTGTTTTTGCTGTGCATAGTATGACAAAAACGTCCCAAACAATATATTTTTCTATTGTTGAGATCGCAGTTTTAGCATGTGGGGGTTGGCTAATGGTAAACAGTCTGTAATTATTTAGCGCTTTATTATACTTGGATTAATACTCAAAGTGCTTTACATTATACATCACATTCACTGATTCATACACGCACTGATGGTGGTAGCTGCCATGCAAGGTGTTGTAAACCACAACCCATCAGGAGCAGTTAGGGCTTCAGTGTATTGCTCTGGGACACCTTGACATGAGCTCTTCAAACCAGGATCGAACCGGTAACCCTGTGATTGCAAGATGGCCACTCTAACTGTGCGGTAACAAAATCAACAGCGTAGCAGTCCGCTAAAAGCAGAGACACACAAGCCGAATGGAAGCTAAACCAACAAAACCAAAAGAGAAACTAGTGACACTTCCTGCCCTTAATTATTTTCGCAAAAGCGACAAAGTACGAACGTTGCTTAAAAAAACACAATGTGATGAAAAGATAAACACACCAAACGACCCAGACAGACCTGTTGTCTATAGCGTAGCATCTATGATAAGCAGTGCCGCAAGAAGTGAGAAATTACAGATGCCATCTCTAAACTCCCATGAGTTGAGATGACCTTGCATATACTGTAAAAAAAAAAGGAGCTGGCACTATAAATACTTTTCATTTAAAATTAAAATAAAAAATTCTGTTATGTAATTGTTGTGTCCTTTTTGTACAAAACCCAAAACCTGTGAAGTTGGCACGTTGTGTAAATTGTAAATAAAAACAGAATACAATGATTTGCAAATCCTTTTGAACTTATATTCAATTGAATCCAGGGCAAAAACAAGATATGTAATATTTATCCTTGTATAAAATTACCTCTATCGGTATCGTATATTTTGGTTCACATCGTGCAACATTAGTCAGTATACTGCTTGTATAGCAATATACAGTATATGTACTATCCACTGAAAATTACTCAACACACAGCCCCTATTATCAAGACATTTTGAATTTGGACCACTGTAAACACATTGCCAGATCCTAGCATCGACATTGTAACCCTACCTAGCAAACATAGAACACCAATGGTCAAATTTGTGATTCACATAATTGAGGAATTCCTCAAAGCACCCCTTTAAGTCCTCTTTTTTCAAAAAATGTTTGTAATGTGATTCATTTAACTAAGGTGTTGCTGTAGCTTGTTTACTTCAGGTGCAGTCATTAGTCATTTGTTTGACTTGTTTAGTTAAACTAGTAGTGCTCCTCAAGGTTCCATTTTATGGTCTCTTTTTTTCATCATTTAGGCTATTCAACTGGTGACCCGTACGTTCAGTTCAAAATACTTATGGGAAACTCACATTTTTGCAGCAGTTTCCTAAATAAGTGCCAGTAATGTCATAGAGATGATATTTCACTTTCTATTTTGTAGAAGGTCCTTAGAAACAACAGAGTGCTCCTGTGTAAACAAAATAAGAATAATAGTGAAGGGAAAAGTCTGTTCCCCCTGAGCCTGACCTGTCTGGAAATGTGGCACCAAAACAATGTAGTTGAATACCCTTGCTGAACATCCACAACTCTATTCTTTTAAAATATTTCTGCATCATTTTCTCACCTTTGCGAGGTACTTGCGGGACTTGCTCTCGTTTTGGTGGCGGCAAGCGTGAAGGTAACAGGTAATAGCAGAGACTCCGAGGTGGAGCTGGCGATCCTTCACAAAGATATTCTCCAAGTAGTCACCCCACATCGCCCAGGCCTTCACCAAGACATCGTGCATCTGCACTGCGGCTGAAAAGGCTTTATTGGCTTCTTCTGACCTGCAAAAACAAGGTGAAGGTTTTTAGTTAGCAGAAGCCATAAAAAGACTGAGGTTGAAGTTTTCATATAAGGGCTTGAAGAATGAAGAATACATATAAAAAAGCTCTTGACCCAGAATACGAGAGAAAATATATTAAAAATTGAGCATCACTGCATTAATCTGAAGTCCTGAACCATTTTTTTTTGCTGTATTTGCTATTGCAGCATTAAATAAACATTTAGCACAGTCTGAAATCATGGTCACTCAGCTTGCTATAATACAAAACAAGTTCAACTTAACAATGTCAACCGGCATAGACCAATGTATTTAACGCTGGCTGATATATAGGAGCTCAGAATCCGGCTATTTATTTCTGAATTGATTGAGGCCTCGTAAGGCGAAAACCTGATTGTAAGGGCAATATCCATCAGTGTATAAACACGTTAACCATGAAGAGCATTGCTTGAGCTTTGAGAAATCGGCAGCGTGATAACATTGAGAATGCTTGGGATTATTTTGTTATCTTTTTCTACAATCTAGTAGTCACACTTTCCAATCCTAAAAATTCAATAACACGCGCTTAAGGGAAAGATAGGTAAGAAGTGGCGGCAGACCCGATTGCAAAATTTATGCTGCAGGGGAAATTATTTTTTACATCACAACAAGCAGTTTTTTAATCACTCTTTGGCACATGGCCTGAATTATTTTTACACTTTTCAACAATTGATCAATAAGACATACTATTTGAGACGTGCCGTTCTGCAGTCAAAATAAGCAGACAGGCCTGTCAATGAAAAAGTCTCGAGGATGTGCATGTTAGGAGTGCTTCCTTATTACAGCAAATGTCTCCCAAGCCAATCAATTTAGGAATGTTATTATGAAAGGCAGTTTGGCATGTGATTAAGAAATGGGGGCTTGATTGCTATGGGAGTCAGAGCCAAAGACGTTTTGGTAATGCTTAATGGGGTTGCCACTGTCACTTTGCTAGTACTAAAGTATATTAAATGCTTCTACCAGCTAACACAGCAGGAGCCACGGCACCCAACAGCTTGTCAAATCTTTGACACCTGTTAAATTGAACAATCCCAAAATTTTTGGCACACATACACAAGCACATAGAGCTCTCTCAACCCATAACCACCACTCTTGCTGTTAATTCTCCCCCGGTTAGAGGAAACTTAATGATTGCAATAAACCCTGCTGAGGTAGAGGCAAGTTCTGCTGATCACAGAGATTCCTGCAAATTGCCTCCAGTTAATTATTGAGCTGCGTATACATTTAATAAGGCTTCCTCAATTTGTCTTTTACCCCCCCAAGGATAGCATGTCACGTCAGAGATGACAGGGTTGGGAAAAAGGGAAGCTGAGGGTAGTTGGGATATGGAGGATAGCCATGATGGGCCACAGGCCAGCCTTGCAGCTCATACAATACAATTGCACCTGCAGCTGTCCGGGACCAACGTACAGTTGCACTTGAAAACCTCTCAACATCCTTTGAAAACATATATTTTTTAAGTGGGTAGTGCACAATAAGTAAACAAAATAAAAACTGCTATTGGCGCTCATTTAAATTATTGTCTCTCATATAACTTATTTGGGTTTTGCCCACAAAGCCTTCCTGGATCCAAAGACTTAGTCCCTGAGTTTGTAAACACTTAACAAAAACGACCAAAAATGAGTTTGCAATAATAATAATTAAAAAAAAGCAATCTAATTACTTTAAAATTATTTACATAATGATACTATACGTGGCATCTATAGCACCAACATTTGGCTCAACCACCCCGACTTTCAATTGACGCTTTAGCCATTAACTTTTTTTGATGTCCCGTTCAGTGTGTATGTGTAGTAGTTTCTTAATTTCTAAAAGTCCAAAAGATGATGCTAAGTAACAATACAAAGTAGGCAAGTAGCATCCATACTTGTTGATCTGAGCCAGGAACATGCCCTTGAGGGCGTAGAACTCGGCCGTCATCTCCTTGGTAAAGTACTTCAAGTTGGTGGACTCGATCACCTCCAGACCCTAACGGACAATGACAGAAGGGAAAAAAACTGAGATCACATAAAGGGAAGACGTCGCAAAGAAGATGACAATCTGTGTTGGACGCCGCCGTCATCACAGGTGATCATTAAGATGTAAGAGAAGCGTTAAGGGACCTAAAATTCCATTACGGCGAGCCTCTGATTAGTTGTCCCCAATGTACTGCTGTGACAAACGATGTGTAGCCAGAGAGAGGGGAAGAGAAAGTGCAAGCCAGAGAATATTTGAAGGAGGAGGGAAAGAGAGAGGGTGTTTTTTGGCACTTTTAATGGCATGTGGTGTGCTGAACCTTTTCTACTAATCAGAGCTCTCAGTGAGCTTAAGTGTAAGCCCCTGAGATATGTTTACACCAGAACTTGGGGATGTAACACTTCACCAAAAGCTACTTTAAACAGTTTTTTCGCAATTATGACTCTTCGTAATCAAAGTTATGGCTCAGAAGCATCGGCTCCCAGACAAGTATTTAAATAATGTAACAAGGGTCCTCAAACTAGGGTCTGCAGGCCCATTAGTTTTTACAATCCGGCCTATAGCATGTCCTCATGTTAATATTAGAAGACAACATCGAAACAGCATTTTAGCTGCTTGATATTTCTATAACAAAACTTTAATCAGGTCGTCAGGGACATAAACAAGGTAGGAGTGGTTCACAGACTTTTAATATTCAAGGTTTTATTGATTGCATTTCATATTTTAGTGATGGGGGCGTCAATATGTTGTTCAGTCCGTTACTAAAGCTTGTTGTAATTAATGCTTTAACAAACTGATGTGTCTCTGATCGTTTCTGATAATATTATAAATCCTACATCTTCTATTTTTGAATCGATTAAGAATCGTGACAAATAAGAATCGCGATTCATTCGAAAATCATATTTTTTTTTACACTCTTACTACATACATATTTACCTAGTAGGGATGTAACAATATCAAAATCTCACGATACAATATTAACACAGTATTAAGGCCACGGTACGATATTATTGTGGCATGTATAAAATAATGTGCAAACAATTTATTGAGTTTATAAACAATAACAAATGAGCGAGTAGGAGCTCCAACTATCCTGCGCACAAGTGTGAGGATATAAACCTAACGTAAATGAACAACAATGCTTTGACATAGTAATGGCTAACTAATTACTTTAAAAGAATAAACAAAATATTACCTTAGTATTTACAAAAAAAATTATCTGAGTACTCAACACTGGTTATCGAGCCGTAAAAAACTTGAGACAACCCTAAGCAATTTGCACATTTTTTTTTTTAAAAGATGGACTAAAAATACCACAGTATCAGCTTTGGTCCATATCGCCCAGCCCTATATTGTATACATACACATATCCATATATATATATACATATACATACAGTATATGCACACACACACATATTTACACTTGCAGGCACTCAGAACGTCTATGTGACTTTATTGGTCCCAACAGGGAGAATCAACACACTCACTAATTTAGTCAGAATTTTTTTTTTTTTTTTGCCATATCGCCCAGCCCAATACACACACACACACACACACACACACACACACACACACACACACACACACACACACACACACACACACACACACACACACACACACACACACACACACACACACACACACACACACACACACACACACACACACACACACACACACACACACACACACACACACACACACACACACACAGTATGTATATGTATCTATGTATATACATATATATATATATTTTCATATACACACACATGTATATATATATATATATATATATATATATATATATATATATATATATATATATATATATATACACACATGTATATATATATATATATATATATATACACACCTGCGATGAGGTGGCGACTTGTCCAGGGTGTACCCCGCCTTCCGCCCGATTGTAGCTGAGATAGGCGCCAGCGCCCCCCGCGACCCCAAAAGGGAATAAGCGGTAGAAAATGGAAAAAAATGGATATATACACACATGTACATATATATATATACCGTACATACATATATACATTCATATATATTTACAAAACCCGTTTCTATATGATTTGGGAAATTGTGTTAGATGTAAACATAAACGGAATACAATGATTTGCAAATCATTTTCAACCCATATTCATGCTACAAAAACAACATATTTGATGTTCAAACTGATAAAAATTTTTGGGGGGAAAATAATCATTAACTTTAGAATTTGATGCCAGCAACACGTGACAAAGAAGTTGGGAAAGATGGTAATATATACTAATTAAGTTGAGGAATGCTCATCAAACACTTATTTGGAACATCCCACAGGTGTGCAGGCTAATTGGGAACAGTTGGGTGCGATGATTGGGGATAAAAGCAGCCTCCATGAAATGTTAAGTAATTTACAAACAAGGATGGGACAAGGGTCACCAATTTGTAGGCAAATTGTTGAACAATTTTAGAACAACATTTCTCAACAAGCTATTGCAAGGAATTTAGGGATTTTACCACCTACGGTCCGTAAAATCATCAAAAGGTTCAGAGAATCTGGAGAAATCACTGCACGTAAGCGATGATTTTACGGACCTTTGATCCCTCAGGAGGTACTGCATCTAAAACCAACATCAGTGTGTAAAGGATATCACCACTGTCAGTAACTACAGTTAGTCGCTACATCTGTAAGTGCAAGTTAAAACTCTACTATGCAAAGCGAAAGCCATTTATCAACAACACCAAGGAACGCCACCGGCTTCGCCGGGCCCGAGCTCATCTAAGATGGACTGATGCAAAGTGGAAAAGTGTTCTGTGGTCTGACGAGTCCACATTTCAAATTATATTTGGAAACTGTGGACGTGGTGTCCTCCGGAACAAAGAGGAAAATAACCATCCGGATTGTTACAGGCGCAAAGTTCAAAAGCCAGCATCTGTGATGGTATAGGGGTGTATTAGTGCCCAAGGCATGGGTAACTTACACATCTGTGAAGGCGCCATTAATGCTGAATGGTCCATACACGTTTTGGAGCAACATATGTTGTCATCCAAGCAACGTTATCATGCTTATTTCAGCAAAACAATGCCAAGCCACGTGTTACAACAGCGTGGCTTTGTAGTAAAACAGTGCGGGTACTTTCCTGGTCCGCCTGCAGTCCAGACATGTCTCCCATAAAAATGTGTGGCGCATTATGAAGCGTAAAATACGGCAACAAGACCTCAGACTGTTGAACAACTTGAGCTGTACATAAAGCAAGAATGGTAAAGAATTCCACTTTCAAAGCTTCAACAATTAGTTTCTTCAGTTCCCAAACATTTATTGAGTGTTGTTAAAAGAAAATGTGATGTAACACAGTGGTGAACATGCCCTTTCCCAACTACTTTGGCATGTGTTGCAGCCATGAAATTGTAAATTAATGGTTATTTAAAAAAAAAAAAAGTTTATGAGTTTGAACTTCAAATATCTTGTCTTTGTAGTGCATTCAATTAAATATGGGTTGAAAAGGATTTGCAAATCATTGTATTGTCCCTAGTGTGTGAATGTGAGTGTGAATGTTGTCTGTCTATTTGTGTTGGCCCTGCGATGAGGTGGCGACTTGTCCAGGGTGTACCCCGCCTTCCGCCCGATTGTAGCTGAGATAGGCGCCAGCGCCCCCCGCGACCCCGAAAGGGAATAAGCAGTAGAAAATGGATGGATGGATGGATGTATTCCGTTTATATTTACATCTAACACAATTTCCGAACTCATATGGAAACGGGGTTTGTATACACACATGTACTGTATATATATGTATATATATATATATATATATATATATATATACATATATATATGTATATATACATACATGTATATATATTTGTATATATGTATATGTATATATAGATAGATAGATATGCATACATACATACACATAAATATATACATTTATATATATACATATAAATATATATTCTTTTAACCCAATGGGGCCCCCCTGAGTCAAAACGTTTGGGGACCCTTGTTAGATACTGACATGGCTGCAGCGGTCAGGTTTATAGTCATTGTTTTGACAAGCTGTAATTTTACAATGTGATCAAATCTGTCAGCTGAATGGCAACCGAGGGCTAAAGGGAATTCAATTAAAATGATTTAAATTACAGTGGGTCAGTTGCTGTGTTTTGATCACACTAATTACCATATATTGTTCCAATAAAATGTTTAATGAGACAGTTGCAGAGAATGTAATAGAGGCATAAAATGTAATGCAAATAGAACAAGTTTATTTTGTATGACTTGTTTGCAGAGTTCTGCACGTTTGAGACCTGTCTCAGACAGACCAAAGAGTTTATTTAATGAGCTCTATTTACGTACATCTTCTATTTGATTGTGTATAACACAAAGTTTCCAAATCCTCACCTGCATACATTCATTCTTTCCCATGACACCAGCCAGCTGTAAGTAGCATTTAACTTGTTGTCTGATTTTCTGGAAGCAGTCAACGATAGGCACCGTTGGGATGGTGTGGATACGACTTAGAATGTCCAGAGCAACGTTCACCAAGCCCTGTTTTGTGTTGCAAGAAAATGGTAAATATATAACGATGCCTTTATTACGTTAGCTTTTACTGGAAATGTTTCAACAGCTGTAAAGGTGGCACTATCTTCTTAGTGTATTCATGACTCACCTGTTTGCGTCCTATCTTGCCATATTGAATGATAGCAGATGCTGAGGCGTGAACTCCCAACATGGCGTTGTTGTTATTTGGATCATGCTGCGTGTTAGTCTCATATGCCGTCACTATGGCTACAGAGAGGAAAAATTAGGATGGAAAGCAAGATGTCACATTTGAATCGATACGGTACCAATTACCAGTACATGGGAATTGATACCAGTACTTAACGTTACCAATTTTTGATACTTTTGTGGGTGTTCATGTGTTAATAAATGTTAATCCTTTAATTTTTTTTATGTATCATTAAAAGGTAACAGATTATGATAACTGTGCATGCTGGTTTTCATATCTAGTTTTCTTAGATTTCCCATTTGCAACTGCAGTACTGTATTATATAGTAGACTTCAATTTTTAAATGTGCCAACATTTAAGAGTGTTTGCCAAACAATCATTTATTTGTGGACGCTCCCAATGGATACATTTGGATCATTACTAAAAGAAGGAATTTTCTTACACTTTAAGAGCTATATATGAAACATTGATGGCTTTTGATATACAGTTGAAATGTCCGATGTGTTATTTAGTAAACAGCATTTGACAGCTAAACACGAGTAGTCATAGCTAAGCTGCACATGCTGATTTAAGATATAAATGATAAATAAATGATAAATGGGTTGTACTTGTATAGCGCTTTTCTACCTTCAAGGTACTCAAAGCGCTTTGACACTACTTTCACATTTACCCATTCTCCCGCACATTCACACACTGATGGAGGGAGCTGCCATGCAAGGCGCCAACCAGCAACCATCAGGAGCAAGGGTGAAGTGTCTTGCTCAGGACACAACGGACGTGACAAGGTTGGTTCTAGGTGGGATTTGAACCAGTGACCCTCGGGTTGCGCACGGCCACTCTCCCACTGTGCCACGCCTATAATTACCATTGGTTATAATAATATTTACTTTATGTACGTATAGGATGCAGACATTTTGCCTATTTTATTAGATGACAGATTGATAACAAGGTCTTGTACTTGTGTTTCAGATTCGAAAAAAAACCTTAAAGTATCTTGAATGCCCCTTCAAACGAGTGCCATATATCGAGTGCAATCCTGTGGGAAACACGGAAGTGCATATTGAACCTCAAATGGGGCATGGTGATGGATTTGATGAAGACAATTCCACTATGTCATGCTAAAACTGAATTGGATTTGATTTGCACAGGGCTCATTATAAGGTATTCGGGATGACACAAAGGACCAAGTTTACATGTTTGAACATTTGATGCATTCATTATGTGTTCTACCTTGGTAGTGATGCTGGCGCCACATGAAAATGCTGCTCCAATGGGACAGGTCATCAGACACAATAGGAAGACGGTTCCGCCACGTTTTCACTACCGTCTTCATGTCATGGAGGCTGGTGTTGCGGCCCAGGTTAGTTGGCTGCAGTCCTGCGTTAATCTGGGCGGCTTCCTGCAGCTCTATGATCTGCTGCGCCGCCTGGGGAGAAGTTCAAAGTTTGAGAGCAGCACTGAGACAATTGTGAAACCTGGTGCAACTGCGTAAAAATAGAATACATTTTTCTACGTTAGAAAAACGTAGTTATTATTCAATCTGATAAAAAACATTACTAAAATTGGAGTGCAGTAAGTACATGGTAGCAATGATCATAGACACTATTGCTCTAGTCTCAATGAGTTTGTTGGCCTGTAATGAGGTGGCGACTTGTCCAGGGTGTACCCCGCCTACTGCCTGAATCCAGCTGAGATAAGCTCCAGCGACTCCCCGCGACCCTAAAAGGGACAAGCGGTAGGAAATGGATGGATGGATGGAGTTTATTGGCAAAGAAAAACAATGTGCAAGCAATTTCTTGAGTTTGTAAACAATAACAAACACAACAAAACTACATTCATCCATTTTCTACCGCTTGTCCCTATATTGTGATACTAAAAAAATCAATCAATGTAGTATCAAACATGTATGTACTGGTGCCATACTTGGTATTTTTACTTTGGAAATTTGTATCGACCTGCCCACCTTTCTTTACCTTCAAAACCTCTAGCATGGCTGTTAGTTCATATATGTATATATATATATATATATATATATATATATATATATATATATATATATATATATATATATATATATATATATATACATATATATATATATATATATATATATATATATATATAGGAAAAAAAATATATAATAAAACTTTAAATGAAAATAAATATAAGAATTTCTGCAGGAAAGTTCTGTGGTCATATGAAACAAAAATTGAAGTGTTTGGCCACAATACCCAGCAATATGTTTGAAGGAGAAAAGGTGTGACCATTAATTCCAGGAACACTACGTTTACCGTCAAGCATGGTTGTGGTAGTATTATGCTCTCTGGGCCTGTTTTACTGCCAATGGAACTGGTGCTTTAAATGGGACAACCGTATCTTTTTCCTAATATTTTTGCGATCGACCGGTAGGGTCCCAAAGATCGACTGGTCAATTACGATCACCAGGTTGGCGGCCCTGTCCTACGGTGTGTAGTAAAGCATGTTTAGTTATTCCTCATCCACCAGCGATAAATATTCTTGTAAAAACTGCAAAACTTGTAGAGCTCACCAATTTTCACAAATTTTTGCAAACACGTCCAATGTGGTAAAACATTCAATATCTTGGAGGTAGTAGCGAACGCAAAATTAAACAGTCCACCCACTGGTGGAGGACGAGGGCCCTTTCAAAGCTGCTCGCAACTTTAATTCACATTGTTTTATGCATGTAAAACTCTAATTACATTCTATAGACGTTTTGCGTTCATATTTTCGGTTGTCTGGAGTGGATTAATTGGATTTGCAAGATTTCTTATGTTAAAAAATTGCTTCGGTTTTCATATATTTTGGTCTTTGTCGGATGGATTACTAATAAACCGCTGTAGGTGCAAATGATTCAACAGTGCCTCTGATAGTTAAAGACAAGTACTGTAAATACATTTGCCTCAATTCCACACAATCGGCATAATTCTTAACAAATAATTAAATGTATTAATTTGTACGTGCCTACCGTACTTAAAAAACAAATGTTTCCAATTGGTGAGCTGACCAACCATAAAGCAGGTAATTTAATTCTGAGTTCCCGCTAAGCGGCAGAACACATTTAACGTCAAATGAAAAGCTCTCAAAAACACAAATTCTATTTGTGAATAGATGATTGGGAAATGAATGGGGTGTGGAGATGGGGTTTGTATATTTCCAATTTTCCCCCCCAAAATCTAAACGCTTACACGCTCAAAGGGGAAAAGTAAAAATGATAAGTAAGAGTATTCCATCTCATTGTGAAAAGAAGCCTCATTCATTGGCCCAAAGCTGCTTTGTGAATATATAATCAATCATTCCATTGTAACTACTCATCAATCAATATGAACGTCAGTCCTCCCAATCGATGATGTGGATGATCATCCATTGATTGTCACATATCCCTGGGAGGCAGGATTTGATAAATTGATTTTTGTACCTACAGAGTCCGGGCTTCTCTTTGTGACACGATGTATCGATATATCAAAGTGGGGTGGCAAGATATATATAAATATATATAAAAACCCCATTTCCATATGAGTTGGGAAATTGTGTTGGATGTAAATAAAAACAGAATACAATGATTTGCAAATCCTTTTCAACCCATATTCAATTGAATAAACCACAAAGACAAGATATTTGATGTTCAAACTCATAAACTTTTTTTTTTGCAAATAATAATTAACTTAAAAATTCATGGCTGCAACACATGCCAAAGTAGTTGGGAAAGGGCATGTTCACCTCTGTGTTACATCACATTTTCTTTTAAAAACACTCAATAAACGTTTGGGTACTGAGGAAACCAATTGTTGAAGCTTTGAAGGTGGAATTATTTACCATTCTTGCTTGATGTACAGCTTAAATTGTTCAACAGTCCGGGGTCTTGTTGTGGTATTTTACGCTTCATAATGCACCACACATTTTCGATGGGAGACATGTCTGGACTGCAGGCAGGCCAGAGAAGTACCCACACTCTTTTACCCTGAAGCCACGCTGTTGTAACACGTGGCTTGGCATTGTTTTGCTGAAATAAGCAGGGGCCTCCATGATAACGTTGCTTGGATGACAACATATGTTGCTCCAAAACCTGTATGGACCATTCAGAATTAATGGTGCCTTCACAGATGTGTAAGTTACCCATGCCTTGGGCACTAATACACACCCATACCATCACAGATGCTGGCTTTTGAACTTTGCGCCTATAACAATCCGGGGGGTTATTTTCCTCTGTTCCGGAGGACACCATGTCCACAGTTTCCAAATATAATTTGAAATGTGGACTCGTCAGACCACAGAACACATTTCCACTTTGCATCAGTCCATCTTAGATGAGGTCGGGCCCAGCAAAGTTGGCGGCGTTCCTGGTTGTTGATGATAAATGGCTTTCGCTTTGCATAGTAGAGTTTTGACTTGCACTTACAGATCTAGCCAAAAACAGTAGTTACTTACAGTGGTTTTATGAAGTTTTCCTGAGCCCATGTGGTGATATCCTTTACACACTGATGTCGGTTTTTGGTGCAGTACCGGCTGAGGGATCAAAGGTCCGTAATATCATCGCTTACGTGCAGTGATTTCTCCAGATTCTCTGAACCTTTTGATGATTTTACAGACCGTAGATGGTAAAATCCCTAAATTTCTTGAAATAGCTCGTTGAGAAATGTTGTTCCAAAACTGTTCGACAATTTGCTTACAAATTGGTGACCCTCGCCCCATCCTAGTTTGTGAATTACTTAGCATTTCATGGAAGCTGCCTTTATACCCAATCATGGCACCCACCTGTTCCCAATTAGCCTGCACACCTGTGGGATGTTCCAAATAAGTGTTTGATGAGCATTCCTTAACTTTATCAGTATTTATTGCCACCTTTCCCAACTTCTTTGTCACGTGTTGCTGGTATCAAATTCTAAAGTTAATGATTATTTGCACACAAAAAAATATTTATCAGTTTTAACATCAAATATGTTGTCTTTGTAGCATATTCAACTGAATATGGGTTGAAAATGATTTGCAAATCATTGTATTCCGTTTATATTTACACCTAACACAATTTTCCAACTCATACGGAAACGGGGTTTGTATATATACAGTATGTATATATATATATATATATATATATATATATATATATATATATATATATATATATAATATATATATATATATATATATATATATATATATATTAGGGCTACGAATCTTTGGTTGTCCTACGATTCGATTCAATATCGATTCTTGGGGTCGCGATTCGATTATATATCGATTTTTTTCGATTCAACGCGAATTTAGATTCAAAAACGATATTTTTCCAATTCAAAATGATTCTGTATTCATTCAATTGCAATAATGTAAATTTGTTTAAACTATTTAACGAACCAAAAATATGACTTATTTTATCTTTGTGAAAACATTGGACACAGTGTGTTGTCAAGCTTATGAGATGCGATGCAAGTGCAAGCCACTGTGACACTATTGTTCTTTTTTTTTTAATTTTTATAAATGTTTAATGATTATGTAAACTAGGTATTTTTAATCACTGCAATGTTGAAATTATAACTAATATTGATACTGTTGTTTGATAATATTAATTTTTGTTTCACTACTAAATGTTTGTTCTGTGTCGTGTTTGTGTCTTCTCTCAATTGCTCTGTTTATTGCAGTTCTGAGTGTTGCTGGGTCAGGTTTGGTTTTGGAATTGGATTGCATTGTTATGGTATTACTGTGTATTGGTTTGTTCGATTCGCGGAAGAGACGAAGAAAATGTAAGCAATCGTCACACACACGCCAGCAATCGTCACACACACGTCAACCAATAGGAATTCGGTAGGGGAGGGTCAGGGCAGATGTGCATTGTGGGTAATGGGATGCTAACTACTATATGCTACTGCCGTAGCTATTAAAATGAATCATTTCAACGTTGGCGGTAACTTATGAAAACTGAGTAGGGCTGAACAAAAATGGCACTGAAAAGGACATCATGTATTGCAGATTACAAGCTGGATGTAGTGGAATATGCAGCGGAAAACAAAAAGAGGAAGCGGCGCATACATTTGGAGTTGGCAGAATTGTTTAGAAGCGACATCAAGGAAGAAGATTTCATGGGATTTATCGATTAGGAGTGACAGATTGTTTGGTAAACGTATAGCATGTTCTATATGTTATAGTTATTTGAATGACTCTTGCCATAATATGTTACGTTAACATACCAGGCACGTTCTCCGTTGGTTATTTATGCGTCATATAACGTACACTTATTCAGCCTGTTGTTCACTATTCTTTATTTATTTCAAATTGCCTTTCAAATGTCTATTTTTGGTGTTGCATTTTATCCAATAAATTTCCCCCAACAATGCGACTTATAGTCCAGTGTGACGTATATATGTTTTTTTCCTTATTTATAATGCATTTTCGGCAGGTGCAAAGTATACTCAAGAGCGACTTATAATCCGAAAAATACGGTATATATATATATATATATATATATATATATATATATATATATATATATATATATATATATATATATATATATATATATATATATATATATACATATATATATACATATATATATACATGTATATATATACATATATACATATACATATATACATATACATATATACATATACATATATACATGTATACATATACATATATATATATATATATATATATATATATATATATATATATATATATATATATACTGTATGTAGCCTGTATGTTACTTAAGTAAAGCACTGTACAAGTATTAAGTAAACAATTAATTATATAACTGGGCTAGATCAGAAGAAACTAAATTCAGCTCTAGGAATGGAGAGTAATGAAGACTGAACACAGGTTTTAAGTTTAAATGGTACCAAATTATATTAAAGAATTATAGGAAAAATAAACAACAAACAGACATGTAAATTCGAATGGCCATTCACATTTTCAACATAAATTACAGAACGTTCAATATTTACAATGTGATACAGTACTTGATTCAGTCCTTGTTTTTACCAAGAATGGTATAAGCGCAACACGACAGTTCGTTCATTAAACGACTTTGCAAAGTCCACGTTGTGGTGGCAGTGTCCAGAGGGGTTTTAGTGAAGGTAACGGGTAAATGTGAAAGTTCAGGAGGACAAAAATGAACTCGTTGAGTTTATGGAATTCCAAAGGGAAAAAACAGAGCGGCTGCTGAGGAGCCTCCTACCCGCCCGGGGCTCGGTAGGGTGGATTCAGTTCGGTTGGTTCGGTTCCAGGCATAAAGCTTCAGACTCTAGTTCAGGCTCTAGCTCGCCATCCAACATGGTCAATTCCGCAGATAAATCACACTTAAACACTCTCGCACGGCGACCCACGGCTTTAGTGTTTGGCTCCTGCAGAAACGTCCCTCTCACTCTTCCTGGAAGTAGCCCACTACCGGATTTTATGCTTCCCGCAAAAGGTCACGTGACCGCGTGACGCAATTACGCGCGCGCTCATGTGACCGCGTGACGTAATGACGCACGCAAAGGCACGAAAATAAATAGGATATTTAATTGGGATTTGAAAGGTTATTTGGACAGGTACCGACAGGCCAAGCGGTGTGCAGCTTCAGCGGTCGCGGAGGCAAAAACTCGGACATGGGAAGAGTTCGGGGAAGCCATGGAAAACGACTTCCGGACGGCTTCGAATCGATTCTGGACCACCGTCCGCCACCTCAGGAAGGGGAAACAGTGCACTATCAACACTGTGTATGGTGCGGATGGTGTTCTGCTGACCTCGACTGCGGATGTTGTGGATAGGTGGAAGGAATACTTCGAAGACCTCCTCAATCCCACCAACACGTCTTCCTATGAGGAAGCAGTGCCTGGGGAATCTGTGGTGGACTCACCTATTTCTGGGGCTGAGGTCGCTGAGGTAGTTAAAAAGCTCCTCGGTGGCAAGGCCCCAGGGGTGGACGAGATCCGCCCGGAGTTCCTTAAGGCTCTGGATGCTGTGGGGCTGTCTTGGTTGACAAGACTTTGCAGCATCGCGTGGACATCGGGGGCGGTACCTCTGGATTGGCAGACCGGGGTGGTGGTTCCTCTCTTTAAGAAGGGGGACCGGAGAGTGTGTTCCAACTATCGTGGGATCACACTCCTCAGCCTTCCCGGTAAGGTTTATTCAGGTGTACTGGAGAGGAGGCTACGTCGGATAGTCGAACCTCGGATTCAGGAGGAACAGTGTGGTTTTCGTCCTGGTCGTGGAACTGTGGACCAGCTCTATACTCTCGGCAGGGTTCTTGAGGGTGCATGGGAGTTTGCCCAACCAGTCTACATGTGCTTTGTGGACTTGGAGAAGGCATTCGACCGTGTCCCTCGGGAAGTCCTGTGGGGAGTGCTCAGAGAGTATGGGGTATCGGACTGTCTTATTGTGGCGGTCCGTTCCCTGTACGATCAGTGCCAGAGCTTGGTCCGCATTGCCGGCAGTAAGTCGAACACATTTCCAGTGAGGGTTGGACTCCGCCAAGGCTGTCCTTTGTCACCGATTCTGTTCATAACTTTTATGGACAGAATTTCTAGGCGCAGTCAAGGCGTTGAGGGGTTCCGGTTTGGTAACCGCAGGATTAGGTCTCTGCTTTTTGCAGATGATGTGGTCCTGATGGCTTCATCTGACCGGGATCTTCAGCTCTCGCTGGATCGGTTCGCAGCCGAGTGTGAAGCGACCGGAATGAGAATCAGCACCTCCAAGTCCGAGTCCATGGTTCTCGCCCGGAAAAGGGTGGCGTGCCATCTCCGGGTTGGGGAGGAGACCCTGCCCCAAGTGGAGGAGTTCAAGTACCTAGGAGTCTTGTTCACGAGTGAGGGAAGAGTGGATCGTGAGATCGACAGGCGGATCGGTGCGGCGTCTTCAGTAATGCGGACGTTGTACCGGTCCGTTGTGGTGAAGAAGGAGCTGAGCCGGAAGGCAAAGCTCTCAATTTACCGGTCGATCTACGTTCCCATCCTCACCTATGGTCATGAGCTTTGGGTCATGACCGAAAGGATAAGATCACGGGTACAAGCGGCCGAAATGAGTTTCCTCCGCCGTGTGGCGGGGCTCTCCCTTAGAGATAGGGTGAGAAGCTCTGCCATCCGGGAGGAACTCAAAGTAAAGCCGCTGCTCCTTCACATCGAGAGGAGCCAGATGAGGTGGTTCGGGCATCTGGTCAGGATGCCACCCGAACGCCTCCCTAGGGAGGTGTTTAGGGCACGTCCAACCGGTAGGAGGCCACGGGGAAGACCCAGGACACGTTGGGAAGACTATGTCTCCCGGCTGGCCTGGGAACGCCTCGGGATCCCCCGGGAAGAGCTAGACGAAGTGGCTGGGGAGAGGGAAGTCTGGGTTTCCCTGCTTAGGCTGTTGCCCCCGCGACCCGACCTCGGATAAGCGGAAGATGATGGATGGATGGAAGGTTATTTGAACAGAAAGGATATTTAAGTAAAATATTTAAATAGAAAGATATTTAATTAGAAATAATATTCAATGGGGTTTTGAGAGGATATTTAAATAAAATTATATTTAAATAGGGAGATTTAATTAGAAAGAATATTCAATGGGGTTTTGAGAGGATATTTAAATGAGGATATTTAATGGGGTTTTGTCACCCAGGTTACATCCTCCCCCCTTTAGATCATGCAACTCCGGATGCATGCTAACCGTCGCAAGTATCCGATTTTAAAAGATGGTTTGCTGCATAGCCAGTGAACGCTTCGCCATAGGCATCGACTAAACCCTGAAATGGCGTCTGAACAACAGAAATGAGGGGATTACCTAATGCCGCATATTGAAGGCGATTTGGAGGTTTACGCTGACGACTGGGACGGCTGATCACAGGCGTGGTTTCAACGACAAGATCAGGCGAGTTTGCAGCTTCAGGTGATGATTCTGCCGGACTGAACAACGGCTCGGTTTGGCAGGGTGATGCCTCTGCTTGATCAAGGAGCTCTGGTTCATCCCCAGGTGGGTCTTCATCAAATAGAGCGGTTGGTGGTATTCCTACAGACTCAGGTGGATTTTCAACAGGCTCGGGTTCCTCTTCTTCCAAAAGTAAAGAATCTTCAGCTTTGGCAGAGGACTCTCCATCGGCAGGTAAATGCACAGTTTCTGAGACAGGATCGACAGGAATGACTTAAGGCACAGCTGAGGAATACACAGCCCTAGGCAGCGGCTGAGTGCATTGTTCAGCGGAGGGTTCGACAGCGTCCGAACTCTGAAACTGAAAAGTGGTTGGCGGAATCAGAACTTGAGGTAGATTCCATTCCTCTTCCTCCAGGTCTTCAGATTGATCGATATTTACTGGCTTCTGGCTCCGGGTTACAGGGCGGCGTGGTGGTGTAACTGGTAATGGATGTGGACCACCACTGGCTGGCAGAAAGGAGCATGGGAGAAGTAGATCTCTGTGGAGCGTACGATTAAGTCCATCGGCCCTGTTTTCATGCCGAACTGTGTACACTGGCAGGTCCCCGGCACGCTAAACAACAATGTAAACATCATGCTCCCATTTGTCTTCAAGCTTGTGCTTTCCACGCAGCCTGACATTTCGCACAAGAAGTCTATCTCCTTCCTCCAGACTCGACGGAGTGACTCGCTGATCAAAACGAGTTTTATTCCTTTCCCCAGATTTAATAGCATCGTTCGAAGCAATTTTAAAACTTTCTTCAAGTCTGGACCGCAGATTCTCGACATATTGGGAATGAGAGGTTGCTTGTCTTTCCCGCACAGGTAAGCCAAAGGCCAGATCAACCGGCAGTCGCGGTGAACGGCCAAACATCAGTTCATACGGCGTAAAACCGGTGACATCGTTTCTTGTGCAGTTGTAAGCGTGCACTAACGGTCTTACGTATTCCTTCCATTTCGCTTTTCTCTTGTTCTCAAGGGTCCCAAGCATGCTGAGTAGGGTCTGGTTGAACCTCTCGACTGGGTTTCCCCGAGGATGGTAGGGAGTTGTTCTGGTCTTTACAATCCCAGCGAGTTGGCACAGTTCTTTAATTAATTTAGACTCGAAGTCGGGTCCTTGATCTGTGCGAAGACGTTCAGGTATTCCATAGCAAACAATGAAGTTCTCCCATAAACACTTTGCCACTGCACTTGCCTTTTGGTTTGAGGTGGGTATGGCTATTGCAAACTTTGTGAAATGGTCGGTGAAAACCAGAATGTCTTTAATATTGCTTTGATCAGGTTCAAGTGACAAGTAGTCCATGCAGAGCAACTCCAACGGACGACTCGTTTTTATGTTAACGAGTGGTGCAGATATTTCAGGAAGTGCCTTGCGTCTTACACAACGATTGCAGGTCTTGATCTTGTTCTCCACGTCAGCTGCCATACGAGGTCAGAAAAAACGGGTGCGTACGAGGTCCAAAGTCCGCTCGATGCCCAGGTGACCCATGTCATCATGCAAACTGGTCAGTACTACGGACTTCAACTCCTTCGGTAACACCAGCTGAAAAGAGACTTGTTCTCGGTCATACTTCCTCCGGTACAAAATGTCCTCTTGTATTTCGAGACGATTCAGCTCCCTTAGCAACAGCGCAAGGTCCGGGAATTCCCTCCTTGCTGTAGGGAGAACCTTTTCCCCATTGTCCATCTGGTGAATGATCTCTCTGATAACTGGATCAGCCCGTTACTTTTCCTTGAGGTCCAGATGTGACAGAGCGGGAACAACTGGTAGGCCATGATGGTCTTCACTGGCATAGCAGTCAGGGACTGCGTTGGCTGACAAACTCAGAGACTCGACCAGGGTAATTTGACTTCCTGCGGAACTTCTAGACTGATTGGTGACAAGACAGCGGTGGCAGATGGCAGATACAATGTCTGGGTCAAGTTATTCCACTTCACTATGTTCCACAACATGTTTTTCCTTGAATTTGTTAATCAGGTCCCAGTCTTTGTGTACTGACAAGTCAGCAGGCTGTTTGTGAGAGCGGCGTGATAGAGCGTCTGCGTCGAGGTTCTGCTTCCCGGCTCGATACTGCAGCTTGAAAGTGTAGGTGGACAGGGCAGCAAGCCATCTATGACTGGCGGCATCCAACTTTGCCTATGTTAACAGGTAAGTGAGTGGGTTATTGTCAGTCACTACCACAAAGTTGGCTCCGTACAAGTAGTCATGAAACTTTCCACACACACTCCACTTCAGCGCAAGAAATTCTAACTTGTGTGCCGGATACCTCGATTCGCTCGCTGACAGGCCCCGGCTGGCGTAAGCAATTACTCTCAGCTGGCCTTCTTGGTCTTTGTAAAGAGCCACTCCAAGCCCTGTGGTGCTGGCATCAGTATGCAAGATGTATGGTCTTTTTGGGTCGGCAAAGCCAAGGACTGGGGAACTGGTCAACTTCTCAATGAGTGTTTCAAAAGCTTGCTGGCAGGTAGGCGTCCATCGCTCTCCGAACGGTTGTTTTGTGTCTTGATACTTTGCTGGACTTGATCTCTTCTGGGACTTGGAGGTAGGTGTATAGCCCCGCGTCAAATCATTGAGAGGTTTGGCGATGACGGAATACCCTTTTATGAACCTCCGGTAATATCCAGCAAATCCCAGGAACGACTTGAGCTCCTTCAAAGTTCTTGGAATTGGCCATGTTTTTAAAGTAAGGATTTTGTCCGGATCGGTCTCAACTCCCTTCTCTGAAACTATATATCCCAAATACTTGACAGACGTCTGGAAAAATTTACATTTCGCAGGAGAGCTTCAGACCATATTCCTTTAAACGATGTAATACCCGCAGCAGCCTCCGCTCATGTTCTTCTAGTGAATCTGAAAATATGATGAGATCGTCGAGGAAAATCAGAACTTCCTTTAAATGGAGATCCCCCATGCTTTTCTCCATTAACCGCTGAAATGTGGGTGGAGCGTTTGTTACTCCTTGGGGCATTGGGTTGAACTCCCAAAATCCGATGGGCGTCACAAAAGCTGTCTTAGCTTTGTCTTCTTCGTTCACTTCGATTTGGTAGTATCCAGATTTTAAATTGAGAACGCTGAACCATTTTGATCCGGTCAAAGCGGAAAGAGACTCCTCCAAATTTGGCAAGGGGTAGGCGTCTTTAACCGTTAGACAGTTCAGCTTCCTGTAGTCAATGCACAAGCGTATATCCCCGTTCTTCTTACGGACCACGACGATTGGTGACGAAAATGGCGACTCTGATTCACGAATGACACCAGCCTCCAGCAGCTCTCTGAGATGTTGTCGGACAGCCTCAATGTCATGAGGGTGAATGGGTCTGGCTCTGTGTTTGAACGGAGTTTCGTCATCCAGCTTTATGTGATGTTTTACCTTGTTTGTGCATCCAAAGTCCAGTTCACTGAGTGCGAAAACATCGGGATCTGATGGAGTTTCTCTGTGATTCTTGCCTTCCACTCTGATGGAATAGGTGATTCTACAAAATTGAGATTCAATTTGATGTGAGAACTTTCAGATGGTGAAAAGCTTGTTGACATGCTGTGCGACAAGATCTGTGGTGACACGGCAAGTTCTGCGATGGTGGAGAGAGGTGGAATGGTCACATCCTGGTCCGACTCGTTACTCAGGATGACAGGAATCTTCTTGTGGGATTGGCTTTGGAGCATAATCAAAGAATTTTTGACACACAGCCCACCTGGCAGTGGTGAGGCGGGATGCTCCACAAGCGTCCACTGACCGTGAGACAGCATGCTGGTGGGAGTAGAGCCATCGATGACGGTGGTGCGGCCAGCAGGGATGAGGACTGGCGACTTACTGGCTAACCTCACAACTCCATCATAGCCTTGTTGTTGTTGCTGGTGGTGTGTTTGCAGCAGTTGCAGCACTGCTCTGTAGCCATTTGCCGTCGGCTGGAAGTTGGAGAAGTCACTCCCCATATGCTGGTTGTATAACCGCTCCAGTGTATTCATGCCGATTAACACCTGGGACTGATGAGTTTCGACGTCAGAAACAACCAGTGCTAGCGTTGAGACGTCAAAATTAGCTCCCAGGAACTCTCTTGGAAAGGTGACCACCATCTCCACATATCCGAGATACGGAACAGCCTGTCCCGCAGCTCCTTCAACTTGCAGCAAGTCACACAGGGGTTTCACTGGCTGGTCCGCAAAATGCTGGTTGTAGAATGAAACTGGGATCGTGGTTACTTGCGATCCGGTGTCCAACAAGCAGTTGAATTCTTCGCCAGGGATTTTGATGTTTGCTGTACAACGGGATCCGACCAAGCCTTTAGGTAACCGGGATGGAACAGCAGTAGTGTTTTGGATCATTTCTTGACATTTGACATTTTACTTCTTTGGATTGGGACATTGTGGGTTCACAATAGTTCCAGTTTGCCCCACAACTGGAACTGACTCTAGTTTAAAGGTGGTCTTGATGAGGAGTTAAAGCGTTGCCAGTTTTGTTGCTTTTCTGCGAACCGTTTCTTCTTGGCAGCGACTAATGCAGAGTTCGGGGGATTATCACAGTATGTCTTTATGTGACCATCTTCACCACACCGATAGCAGTAGCCAGGCTTGGGAACAGAAGACGGGTTATTTGGTTGCTTGCCCGCCCCTTGGCCTTTACCAGACATGGGTTTGAAAGCAGCAGACTGACTGGATCGTGACTGGGCAGCATTGAGTGTTGCGAGCTGCTTCTGGATGTCAGCCAGCTGTTTAGCGAGCTGCTGCGTGACGTTGGTGAGAGCAGCAATTTCTCCCCTTCCTGCACTGTCTGTGTTGGCGTACTGCGCATGGTTTGCAGCTCTGGAGCGTGAAGAGCCGAGATGTTGCTACATGCGGATGGCTTTGGCTGCTTCACGATCTTCTTCAGTTCGCAGCAAAAGCAGAAATTCAGCAAACGTTGGGGGGTTTAATTAGAAAGAATATTCAATGGGGGTTTGAGAGGATATTTAAATGAGGATATTTAATGGGATTTTGTCACCCAGGTTACATGTATGTATATATATATATATATATATATATATATATATATATATACACACAGCAAAATTGCAGGGTGTTCAAATACTTTTTTTCTTCACTGTATATATATGTGTATATATATATATATATATATATATATATATGTCTTAATTAGATTGTCCAGAGAATAGTGCTCGATACCGTGGTAGAGCGCAAGATATGTATGTGTGGGAAAAAATCACAAGACTACTTCATCTCTACAGAACTGTTTCATGAGGGTTTCCCTCAATCATCAGATTTTAATGGAACCATTCAAATACAGGGCACAGAAAGGGTGTTGCCAAGAACAGCATTGAGCTACAGCTGTATGAATAATATACAAAAAATTATTTCAAATCACTATAAAGCAATTGCAAAAGGACTGTCTGCCCCTAGACATAGCGACCCCAAAACCAACAAAGGCTGCAACTTCCGCAGGAGACCTGATTGCCCTCTCAACGGGAGGTGCTTACAAACATCAGTCATTTACCAAACAAAGGTAACACGCAAGGACATTAACACATCCGACACGTAAGTAGGATTAACCGAGGGGAAGTTCAAAACCAGATGGAACAATCACAAGGCTTCTTTTAGAAACCAAAGTCTGCGGAATTCTACAGAACTCAGCAAGCACATTTGGAACCTCAAAGACAATAATGTTGAATATTCAAACCACATGGCAAATTCTTGCATCCAGCACACCTTACAACAGTTGTAATCAAAGATGTAACCTATGCTTAAAAGAGAAAATGTTTATTATATACCACCCAGACCTGTCATCCCTCAATAAGCGCAGTGAAATTGTATCAGCATGCCGTCACAGACGAAGACACCTCCTAGGTAACACATGAGCCAATCACCACGCCCCCACGCCTGCCTGTACCTACCCGTTCTGTGCCCTATATAAACCATGGTATGTGAATGCTTCCATTAAAATCTCCTGATGATTGAGGGAACCCCTCATGAAACAGTTCTGTAGAGATGAAGTAGAGTTGTTATTTTTTGTACTACTACTACCGCTTGTCCCGTTCGGGCATGCTGGAGCCTATCTCAGCTGCATTCTGGCGGAAGGCGGGGTTATGTATAGAATTTGATAAGTTAAAGTTAAAGTACCAATGATTGTCACACACACAGTAGGTGTGGTGAAATTTGTCCTCTGCATTTGACCCATCCCGCTGATCACTCCCTGGGAAGTGAGGGGAGCAGTGGGCAGCAGCGGTGCTGCGCCCGGGAATCATTTATGGTGATTTAACTCCCAATTCCTTGATGCTGAGTGCCAAGCAGGGACGCAATGGGTGCCATTTTTCTTATAGTCTTTGGTATGACTCGGCCGGCCGGGGTTTGAACTCACAACCCACCGATCTCAGGGCGGACACTCTAACCACTATATATATACATATACATATACACACACACACACACACACACATATACATATATATATATATATAAGCTTATATGTAGTTGTCTTCACTCAGCGAAGATAATAACCGGACTGAACATATGCACACAAACACCCAGACACAAACAAAGATAAACCACCTCCTTTTAAATAGGTTCTTTCCAAACAAAATAAATTAGGCAATACAGTATTATTCACAATTATCAGCTAATATCAGCTGATGGCCCATTTCTAACCTTCATTGGGACTGTGCCGTTCATCATGTAAATGTAATTTGGCTGCAGGTATTTAATCAAACGCTATCTGATGGCAGGGACGTAATTACAGCCTTTCTAAACTAACTCTTCTTCCCCTTATTCTTTCAGCATCCTTAAAATCCATCACCCTGCCTTCTCTTCTCTCTTCTCCAGCCATGTTTAATCTTTTGTGGAGGAACTAAAGAGGCTTAAAGCTTTTTTGATTCATCTAACTCAATTTTACAAAATGGAATGAGTGGTGTCGATAGAGGCCGTTATCAGCATTATTTAACAACGCAATGTCTCAGGGCGATTGATGGTCCATCAACATGCATCTCTTTCAGTAAATGGCAATAAACAAACTGACTCTTGCAGGCTTATTTGGAATCCATACCTGCAGCAGCGGCGTGTGCACGTGCGAAACGATATGAGGCAACCTCCTCCACTCCCGGATAGCGAGGCTCGATGCCATCTCCACCAGCCTCTCGATGAAATTGAGTTGCTGCTCTTCTGGATGGCAGATGGCCAGGTAGCCCCGGTGCATGTTCACCTTCCAAGCCATTTCTTTGGGGCAACTCAACTCTACCTGGAAATATAATATGCATATATTAATATATGCGTTTATAACTAAATAGTTAATGATCAACAATACAGGGCACTAAAATACATGTCATAATAACACCAAAAGAAAAGTGCTTAAACAAAGAAATTGTTGTGGTGTCACGTTGCGGTCACATTGTGGAGACGGTCGTGTTTTCAAGATACTAGAAAGAAAAGCAGGAGGAGGCAGAACCAGCGTGCAGGTAAGTAAGTGCTTTATTTTGGTCTCACGGTGCACTAAGAACTGAGCAGGAACGTGCAACAAATAGTATAATAAAAAAAAAAAAAAGGCAACAGTCGACCTAAAACATTCAGGCAATACACAGTATTAGCATACAGCTAGTCAGACAAAACTTAATTTTCGCATAGAGCGAATATTGGAACCACACTTACAGAATGGAGAGACGGATATAAATAAGGGAGATCATTAGCGTTACAACAGGTGGGGACGCTAATCATTATGAGAGACAGTTGTGAGTTCAAGGATCCTAGCTACGGAATGTAAACAAAAGGAGCCAAGTGGCGGAAGGAACAAAACTAGACTTAAACATAGGAAGAATACGACTAAACATAAACTCAGACTTGACACGGGCAATGGGTTATGACAGGAGTTCCCATTAACCGCAGTTCCCCAGTGGCAACACCACTCATGCACAACCTCAAACCCCAGGCCAACACCACCATGATTAACTGCAAGCAAGACAATTATCTTGCTGGGGATTGTGATGCCAGTCTTTTCAACTATAATGACAAACTTTAACATACTTGTTTATTCACTGTTGTAATTGGTAACTTTCTAACTTAACATGGTTGTATTTACACTTCTGTTAAAATGTACTAAGCACTTATTGTTCTGTTGTTTGGATACTTTACATTATTTTTCTATGACACTACAAATTCAGGTAACGATCCAATACTTAGACTTAGACAAACTTTAATGATCAACAAGGGAAATTGTTCAACACAGTAGCTCAGTTACAATGATGGAAAGGACAATGCAGGTTTAAATAGATTAGATATAGCAATATGAAATATAACATATCTGCGAATATATACAATATACACTTAATATGTGTACAGCATATTATGTCTATAACATATATACAATATATACCAATTACCATGTACAATATTACAGTATATGTGGCAGCCCAAGCATAAAATACAGTAGATCCAGCAGAAAATAGAATATAGACATTGAAAACCAAGAAAAGAAGCTGACATAGAGGGTGTCAGGTAATGGACGGATATTATCTATTGCTGTATGGGGAGTAATAATACAGCTGCGCAAAGTGCGGGAAGGAAGCTGAAGGAGCCTGTTGGAGTATGAACTCCGCTGTCCCTCAATTGTCTGGTGGAGTGGGTGGGCAGGATTGTCCATGATGGCCAGCAGTTTGTCCAGTGTTCTCCTGTCCCTCACTGACACAAACGGCTCCAACTGCGAGTCAATAGTTTAGCTGGCTTTCCGGATCAGTTTATCAATCCGGTTTGAGTCCCTTTTGCTGGTGCTGCTCCCCCAACAAACCACTGCGAAGTGCAGGGCACTGGCCACAACAGACTGATTAAAGATCTCCAACAGCTTGCTGCACACATTAAAGGACCTAAGCTTTCTCAGGAAAAAGAGTCTGCTCATGCCCTTCTTGTAAACAGCATTGCAGTTGTCCTTCCAGTCCAGTCTGCTGTTCAAGTGAACTCCCAGGTACTTATACTGCCCCACCACTGCCACCTCCCGGTCCTAAATCTTGATGGGCTCCACCAGGGTCATACTCTTCCTGAAGTTGTAACGTAGTAGTTACAGGGGCAGTATGAGCCAATCCAATCAATTTTTCTAAATAAATGAATCATTAAATTTTTGATAACAATAACAATCGGACAAAAAAAACAGGATCTACAATATCAATTAAAAATGTAAACTGTTTCCTATTACTGGCTTCAATTATTTGCCTTTAAATCCCTCCCGTGTCCACGGACTTCCTGAGATGGTAAACAATAACAAAACAACTTAACCTTTGTCTTGTGTTAGGGTCGGCACCGACCCGTTTTAGTTTTTAAATGCATAAAAACACGACATACAGTTATTTTTTTGCATCAAAGCTTTTTAACTTTGTCAGGAACCTCTTTGTCAACAAAATAAAACATTTTAATTATTTTCACTAAATTATAAAATGCTCTGGTAGAAATTATGCCCTTGGTGTTGTTAGGGTCGGTTTCGACCCAGTTATAAAAATAAGATGATAAAGCAATGATAAGAGCCAAAACTGAACACACTGACAGCCAGCTCCTCTCCCAATCATGTGAGCTTTAGTGGATTCTCATTTTACCTTGTTATCCTGTACAAAAACAAACAAAAGATGGACACTAAAAGTGTCACTTTTTGCCACTCTGATTTTGTTTTTTATTAGTTTTGGAACTAGTAATCTATTTCTCTTGGTTTCATTTGCTTGATTGGTTGTTGTTTGTTTGATGTTGGATTTCTGTTGCTGAAAAAAATACTTTTTAGCCTTTTTCTTGAAGTAAATATATATGGGTCAAAATTGACCCGTAACACCATAGATGTTACTATAGTTAAAATTCTTAAAATGAAAAAATGAATAAAACACATTTATTTAAGAGATGTGTTCTAATATCCCTTAGTAATAGTTAGGTAACACAACAACCTTTTTTTTATGTATATGATTCTCTTGAGGTTCGTTTTGCCATTTTTAAAAATTGAAATCGAGGGGTATACTGACAAAAAAAGGCCCAATGGCCCAAACCAAAAATATTAAAACCAATATTTTCAAGGATAAGGAAGCCTAACGAGGTAACCAAGACATGAGAAACAAATTGGATGATAGATCATTGTTTTTAGTGTATTTTACAGCTGATTTAAGACATGGGTCAAAACCGACCCGTTAACATAAGAGATGGTAACAGAAAGCTAACACAAGAGGAAGGTTAATTGCTTGAAAATAATAAAAAAATATCAATCGAACCACTGTGATATAGACCTATTCTGATACTTGGTAATTACTTTCTCGCTAAAGTCAAAAATTTGTATCGTTTCAGCCCACCGTTGCTTACATTCAAGAACTATATCTTGCAGTTGATTGTTAGGATATTGTTAGCATATCCTCCTACAGTGTGCAGTATAGCAAGTTAAACTATTCCTTGTCCTTTAGTGATAATGATAGCCTACTTAGTTTATTTGCCACCACAGAAGCAAGGATTGCTGACTTAGACGTGGCTTTGCACTGTAGTGTGGTGGGACATTAGCCGCTAGCACAGTGTGTTGAGGATGGGTTTGTTCGCTTGTTGCAGTCAAATTTGCAGGACACATCTAGAATGAGTCATCAACATGCTATATAACGATAGTTTCAAAATCGACATTGTCGACCAAATGTATATAATGTATATCGCGCAACCCTGGCATCTACCCTTTCGTATCAATGTCTCTTTCATAAATGTTTGTAGAAACATTCTTTCATTCTTCTTTCAAAAATGTTTGTAGAAACAGTCTCCATGCCTAAGTGCTTGATTTTATACACCTGTGGCCGGACCAAGTGATTAGGACACCTGATTCTGATCATTTGGATGGGTCGCCAAATACTTTTGGCAATAATAATTTTAAAGCTTATTATGCCATTTTAGTATGTTTTCCCCAAAACCTTGCACACCTTCCCTTGTGTAAATTGCAGATGACTAAAGTATAAATCTGCAGATGTGCGACATACATACTGTTTATTAACAACAACCCATCAGATTTATGGTTATATTACACCCTTATGCAATTAATATGTTGTGTCATTGTGCATGCAAATCTTAATTCAAGCTTAGTATTTTCTTTGATTGCCTTTTTTCAAATGGTTGGTGTATATGGTAGCATTAGCTATGTCAAGACACACATTCATAATTAAATGAGAAACACAGAAGGTAAAGGGTTAATTTTGAGCTGTTTTGTACAAAAACCACAACATGGTTTCCAATTCATGTTGTCCCACTAAGTAATCAACCTGATGTGTCTGGCTCACGGATAGAGGAAAAGGGCCTTTGCTTTTGACTGAAATGCTGTGTTGATTAGTATAAAACAAACAACAACCCCAGGGGGCCTTCAAAGTCAAACAGTTATTTATACAGTACATTAGGGAGTGAAGCTAACTACAGTATTTAAAAATGGCAAGACAGTGACAAGGCATAGGTGTGTATTTGCATTAGCTCTTAGGAAAATTACAGTGATTGGCCGTTAGTGCAACGTTATCAGGGATGAGGCTTGATGAATGTCCTGGAGACAGGGCCTTATCAAGAGCCGCCTTTAATTGAAAGCCAGGGCATTTGGATTCCGATTCTGTGCTAGCAAGGAATGCCTTGCTCCTCTTTGCCGCCATAAAACAAATCACCCCGCAGCAGATGCCGGGGTAATTATTCACAGGACGAAACGTCATAAATATTAGAAGGTAATAGGGCAAAAAGAAAGGTAAGGAAAAGGAAAAGACTAACAAATAGATGAACCAAGTTAAAATTGGTAAGGAAGGTATGGCACATGAAGACGGTGGGTGATATAGAGGAATTGGTGTTGTCATCCAGACAATTTAATTAGGTGTCACCTCAGGACACAGCGATTTAATGGATTGGTTCCAATTCTCCTTGAAAGAGCAAAGCAGGATTATTTGTTACATGTCAGGTACTATCACACGCTTTCCATCCGTCCATGTTTCCGCTTAGCAAACATGCAGCCAGTAAATTAATAAGTTGCAGTACAGCAACTTTTACAACCGGTGGCTGTGGAAGCAGTGGACGGTCTAATATCAAGTTTACTTCCCCAGAGTAGCATGAGGTCTTTGCGGCATATAAAACACTGCACTTGATTCCAGGAATAAAATGAAGAAAAGTACGGTCGAGTCGCTGGTTCACTGGGTTCAAACCTGCAGGCGCTACACCATCTGTGATGTTGTTAGTGGGGACTTTTGATTATACTTCTGATCCTTCCCATTTTATGTCAGCCAGTTTGAGGCGAGTGAACCGATTCCTATGTGCAGTGCAACAAATCTTAAATGAGCCAATTTGGACATAGCCTCACCTGTACCAAAGCTTCCTTCATGGCAGCCCAGTTGGAGACCCTCCAAGCACATTCCATCACGAGATAAGGGTTGGAATGGCCTTTAGATTGGCCATATTCTGTCAGAGGTTCCCACTGGTTCAATTCCTTTGAACAGCTGGACGTAGAGCAAACAAATAAAAATATTTACAACACACACTTTTGAGTTTTTCACAATTTCAGAAACTAATAAAAAATGCTTTAAGTGTAGCAGAGTGTTCTGACTTTGGTTATATATTTCTATGCAGGTATTTAACTAAGATGCGTACTATAACTCTTTTCTTCTCAAATAGGGAGGGGTACTGGAGATCGACAAAGAAAATTCTAATTCTAATTGATCTGCTGCAAAACAAAAACAAGCATACATACTAAGGCTGAAAAAAGTATTTAACACGTCACCATTTTTCTCACCAAAAATATTTCCAAAGGTGCGACTGATATATAAATTTCACCAGCTGTTGGGAACAACCCAAGTAATCCACTATATATGTATATATATATATATGAATATATACATAAGGGCTGCGAATCTTTGGGTGTCCCACGATTCGATTCAATATCGATTCTTGGGGTCACGATTGGATTATATATCGATTTTTTCGATTCGATTCGAGATTCAAAAAACGATATTTTTCAGATTCAAACGATTCTGTATTCATTCGATACATGGGATTTCAGCAAGATCTACCCCAGTCTGCTGACAGAGTAGTAGATTTTTTTTTTAAAAAGCTTTTATAATTGTAAAGGACAATGTTTTATCAACTGATTGCAATAATGTAAATTTGTTTTAACTATTAAACGAACCAAAAATATGACTTATTTTATCTTTGTGAAAATATTGGACACAGTATGTTGTCAAGCTTATGAGAAGCGATGCAAGTGTAAGCCACTGTGACACTATTGTTCTTTTTTTTTATTTTTATAAATGTCTAATGATAATGTCAATGAGGGATTTTTAATCACTGCTATGGTGAAATGATAACTAATATTGATACTGTTGTTGATAATCATTTTTGTTTCACTATTTTTGGTTTGTTCTGTGTCGTGTTTGTGTCTCCTCTCAATTGCTCTGTTTAT
>NC_084618.1:58109710-58259710 GCF_033978795.1 Nerophis ophidion
AAGCAACAATATTACAGACCTTTGATCCCTCAGGCGGTACTGCACCAAAAACCGACATCAGTGTGTAAAGGATATCACCACATGGGCTCAGGAACACTTCATAAAACCACTATCAGTAACTAGAGTTGGTCGCAACATCTGCAAGTGCAAGTTAAAACTCTACTATGCAAAGCGAAAGCCATTCATCAACAACACCTAGAAACGCCGTCGGCTTCGCTTGGCCCGACCTCATCTAAGATGGACTGATGCAAAGTAGAAAAGTGTTCTGTGGTCTGACGAGTCTACATTTCAAATTATATTTGGAAACTGTGGACGTGGTGTCCTCCGGAACAAAGAGGAAAATAACCATCCGAATTGTTATAGACGCAAAGTTCAAAAGCCAGCATCTGTGATGGTATGGGGGTGTATTAGTGCCCAAGGCATGGGTAACTTACACATCTGTGAAAGCACCATTAATGCTGAAAGGTCCATACAAGTTTTGGACCAACATATGTTGTCATCCAAACAATGTTATCATGGACACCCCTGTTTATTTCAGCAAGACAATGCCAAGCCAAGTGTTACAACAGCGTGGCTTCGTAAAAAAAGAGTGCGGGTACTTTCCTGGCCCGCCTGCAGTCCAGACCTGTCTCCCATCAAAAATGTGTGCTGCATTATGAAGCGTAAAATACGACAGCGGACACCCCGGACTGTTGAATGACTGTAGCTCTACATAAAACAAGAATGGGAAATAATTCCACTTTCAACGCTTCAACAATTGGTTTCCTCAGTCCCCAAATGTTTACTGAGTGTTGTTAAAGGGAAAGGTGATGTAACAAAGTGGTGAACATGCCCTTTTCCAACTACTTTGGCACGTGTTGCAGCCATGAAATTCTAAGTAATTATTTGCAAAAAACAACTAAAGTTTATGAGTTTGAACATCAAATATCTTGTATTTGTAGTGCATTCAATTGAATATGGGTCGAAAAGGATTTGCAAATCATTGTATTCCGTTTATATTTACATCTAACACAATTTCCCAACTCATATGGAAACGGGGTTTGTATATATATACATATAAATGATAAATGAGTTGTACTTGTATAGCGCTTTTCTACCTTCAAGGTACTCAAAGCGCTTTGACACTACTACAACATTTTCCAATTCACACACACATTCACACACTGATGGAGGGAGCTGCCATGCAAGGCGCAAACCAGCACCCATAAGGAGCAAGAGTGAAGTGTCTTGCTCAGGACAAAACAGACATGACGAGGTTGGTACTCGGTGGGGATTGAACCAGGGACCCTCGGGTTGCGCACAGCCCCTCTTCCACTGCGCCACGCCGTCCGCACATATATACACGCACGCAACCACCCACACACCCACCCACCAACGCACTTTGTGAGGATTATGAATCATTCTTCATCCAAACGGGAACATATCAATATCCTAAAAGTCGGCATCCCACTGACAGAAGACATGCAATATGTGATGTTATTATGTTTGTTGGCTCTCATGAAGTCTGCAGTGAGTAATAATCAGTGATGTTGCTCAAGAAAAAAGTGAACGTGGTGATGCGTTTTTAAAAGTAATGCACGGCTGTATGCTTAAAATGATCATAAGTAACATAACATAAGTAATTGTATATGTAATGTAATGTAGTAGCAGGCTTAATAAGTATTATATGTTGTTATTAAGCCAGCTACTACATTACATTACATATACAATTACTTATGTTATATTCATACTTACATTACTTAAAATTACAGCTTGTATACAAAACATTGATGGAATTGTTTTTCAGCGCTTAATTGGCAGTATAGAGTTAGAATGCATAAAAAAGGAAAACGTGTTCTGGTCTTACATAAGGATTGTGAATGACAGGCAACATTCCAGAAAAGGTGGATAATTATTACTATATGTGCAATTAAAACTTGGATATTGAGGTAATTATTTATTTGTTTACAAATATTCATTTTGTATGTATTTTAATTCCAAATGTTTCCAAAAATTTCTTGGATTTTTCTCGAAAGGTAATTGAGAATGGCTGAATAGTGCAAGGTTTTAAGAAACGACGACGAGAAAAGCAGCTCAGACTCCAGAGTTGAATAAAGAATGAGTTTTGCAGTGATCACTTCGCTAAAGGTGTGTTTGATATACTTTTAACGGTTATTAATTCCTATTTAAGTATTATATTTGTATTATTTGTAATTGTTAAAAACCTGTTCTCTCCAAGTGTTTCGAAAAGCACCAACTCGGCATGTCTAAATAAACGAAAGCAAATGTGAGCAAGACCTAAAAGAGTTAATTTTTTACTGAAGACAACTTTCAGCACATACACATTGTCTATAGTAATATTATGATAAAGACGCAGAAGAACATGCTACTCGTAAACAAGGCATGCAACAGACACAAGCATGGCAGTGACGCAAAGTTAAATCATGAAATGCAACCTTACTTTAGCAAAAACGATGCATCTTTATCCAGGAGAGTGTTGATACCAATTAGTAGAATTAGTAGAATGGCGTCTGGAGAACAATAGTTCAATATGTCTGGGAACGTGACCGTCGACTTTTATCCTTGATATCACACAACAAATCTTTTTTGATGCATGTTAGAGATCTATTCCACTGCATAATTTTATTTTTTTGCTCGTACTGTATCTGCTTTTTGAAGAAAGATTTAAGCCTTTTTTTACTCAGACAGTTCGCAAGCTGCACAACAGGCTTCTTAGCTTGGTTGACCACCACTGGTTTTCACTTCCAGAAAGAAGTCACATCTCGTAATACAAGCAATACCACAAATAAACACTGTTTTGGGCAGTAGTAAATGAAATACTGATGTCAGTTTCTTTTTTTTTTCCAAAAATATGTTTTTCTCTGGCTGAAAAAACAGATTCGTCATTCACTGAAATAAAGGTAGTACTGCCATAACATATAAAAAAATCAAAAGCTTTGTTTTAACACCGTTTGTTCAGACTTTTTAAAATGTACCAGTGATGACATGCCTTAACAGTTTATATGTCTAATAGCTTCTTTTGATCTGAATCAAAGTGGTTACCATATCCAGTGATCTTCCCACAGCTGGTACTCAGGAAATATGGCAGGAGACACATTGTTTCTCTCGTGCTCTTTTCGAGCCTTCTCCATTGCTTTCTCATAGCTTTCCTGGGCCTGTAAACACACAATATATGAACAATACTGTGAGGAAATACCTCCACGATGGAAGAAATAGATTTCGATTTAATGTCACCTGTTCAAAGAAGCCATGCTGCTCGTAGGCAATGGCTGTGGCAGTTTCAGGGAACTTGCATCTCTTCTGCCACAGGCCTGCCCACATGTCTTCTTCTTGAAGCAAGGAATAGAGCTCTGCCAACGAGTCTAGAATCTCCTATAAAGACAGAACAAAGTATGTTTACAGCTGGGTGCAAGCAAGCAAACGCTAAACCGAGACCTCACCTGTTGAGGTGGCGTGATACTCTCCTGCTCATATACTTCTGTGTTTTGCTTCGGTTTGCTGTGCAGGCTCAGACCCTTTTCAAAAGCCTGCTGCTCCAGCATTAGTGTGGATCGTAGCCACAGGTTGTGTGTCTTTCCCAAGTACTTGAGCACACAGGGTCGGATGGGAATAGGGGGCACACAATGAGACATGGCCTCCACAAAACAGTTCAGTGCACTGGGTTGGCAGTCTCTTTGGGCTTGGTGGCTACCGCTGCACAAGAAGGGACTCATTTCCCCTGATAATGCCTGTAAAGGTAAGCAAATTATATTGATAAACACATGATTTTTACTTTTTAAATAAGGCTACAAGAACAGCCCATCAGGATACAAGGAGTAAGTTTCCATTTAGAAGTATAGATCAATGTAAGAAAATGCGATTTTGACGTTCAGGGCAAAACAGCAATCAGCACATCCTCAGCAAGCAGATGGACTGTGGTGTTAATCACACACAACCATAACACCCACATAACACACCAACAGAAATAAATTACTAGAATTTGCAGTGCCTATTGACAGCATTGAATATTTAATGCCTTGGTGGTCACTTTACTTAAGCTAGTAATAATGAAGACCAATTGGTCAGCGCATTACTTCTTCAGAGAGTAACGACGACATAAAGAACATTCGCTTTCATCAGAAGCATTAAGCTGTCATGCAATCATGTGATAAGGAGCATCAAAATAAATGTGTGTGACTTAGAAATCTGTCACGTGAAGAAACATCTCTAAAATTCTAATGAGAGCATATATCAGATACCAAAAAGCTTAATCACTTCAAATCAGGGCTTTTCAACCACTTTTCAAAATACTCCATATTCATTTGGTTAGTTTAGCTCATTAAAGCTTTCCTTCCTCATCTCCTAATGTTCCTATTTAGTGCAAATGAATATGCCCTCATTAGGCAGAACCATGTATGTTGGGATGGCCAAGGTCGAGGTCATATTTGTGTGCAGTGCTTACAATACATGTATGTAAAACATGTATACATATACGTGTGGCAATCCACCACAAGTATATATATACTTTTCTTCCTTTATTTCTTAAGATTTTGCGATACAGGAAGGTAACACTTCCTCTTACAGGCGATGTATGTGCTGTCATATGAAATTCACGTTCCACAAAACATTGACTTTTGTAAACATTTGAGTTTGAGGTTTATAACAGGCTTCTGTTGCTTGTTAGCACACACGCACACATACACAGTGCTGAAGAGCTGACGGTTGCAGGGGCAGCAGCCTAAGCAGAGAAGCCCAGACTTCCCTCTCCCAACCCACTTTGTCCCGCTCCTCCCGGGGGATCCCGAGGCGTTCCCAGGCAAGCCAGGAGACATAGTCTTCCCAACGTGTCCTGTGTAAACACCTCCCCAGGGAGGCGTCCGGGTGGCATCCTGACCAGATGCCCGAACCACCTCATCTGGCTCGTTTCGATGTGGAGGAGCAGCGGATTTACTTTGAGCTCCTCCGGATGACAGAACTTCTCACCCTATCTCTAATGGAGAGTACCGCCACCTTGACGGAGGAAACTCATTTCGGCCGCTTGTACCCGTGATCTTGTCCTTTCGGACATAGCCCAAAGCTTATGACCATAGGTGAGGATGGGAACGTATATCGACCGGTAAATTGAGAGCTGTGCCTTGGGGCTCAGCTCCTTCTCCACCACAACGGATCAATACAGTGTCCGCATTACTTAAGACGCCGCACCGATCCGCCTGGCGATCTCACAATCCACTCTTCCCTCACTCGTTAACAAAACTCTGAGGTACTTGAACTCCTCCACTTGAGGCACGATCTCGTCCCTAACCCGGAAGTGACATTCCACCCTTTTTCGGACGAGAAACTTGGATTCCGACTTGGAGGTGCTCAACTGCGAACCGATTCATTGAGACCTGAGGATCCTGGCCATCAGGACCACATCATCTGCAAAAAGCAGAGACTTAATCCCACGGCTACCAAACCGGAGCACCTCAACGCCCTGTCAGAAAATACACCCATCATAGCTAATTATGCAAGGTATGCAATTACGACATTTTGACACCGGCATATCCGCACACCTGACCAGAACCCCAACATTGCCTGTTTATAGGAAACACTGGTGTGACTCTTTTCAGTGTTTTGAAATGGGGTTTGGGCCTTGTTCACACTGCTGGTCAATTCCAATATTTTTGCCCATAATACGACCTGTATCGGATTGTTTCATGTCAGTGTGAACATTGCAATTACAAGTTTTTAATATCCGACCTAGGCCTCTTTCTTATGTGAAAATAAATGTGTCCTCAATGTGAATGCTTCTGCGCTCCGGTCGCATTCATCTGACCAGAACATCAACAAATAGTGATAAGACTCATAATTATTCGCTAAAATAGACGGTTACAAATAAAATCGTTGACAACGGAGCACTAGACGGGTGAATATAATATGATTTAAAAAATTAATCTGAAAGTTCCACCACTCCTGCTCGCCCAAAGACACTCTTTTCAAGCAGACATCAAAGCCAAATTATCCCATAAAACTGTAAAAGCCAAATTACTTGTCCTCTTCCTTCTTAATCTTCTATGCAATAAGTTGGTTCAGAAAATGTTGACTTTGACTGCACAAAATCCTTGAAATGTGCCACAAATGGGCCAGTACTGGGACTGACAAGAGCTGAAGCCATTTTTACTATCGTAAACACTTCAGTGCGTGCGAGCCATGACGATATGTACGAATGCAGGTCAGATTGCACTGACATTAGAAATCAAATTATTTGTAATGTTAACCGCCACTAAAAAAAAAGAATTTGACAAAAAAATTTCAATTGGACATCCGACCCTGGAGTTTGAATGTAGCCTAAATGTCATTTAAAGGGGAACTGCACATTTTTGGAATTTTGCCAATCGTTCACAATCGTTATTAGAGACAAGAAACCAAATTTAAAGATAATAAAAAAACACTTGAAAGATGCGGGTATTGGGAGTCACCATTGTGGCCTACAAAGCCCTTTTAAACAACTGCAAAACCCTCCGGCAATGTTTTATAAATACACTGCAGGTCTAAAAATAATGTAGTAACAGACATGTTCATAATAATATGTAAAATGTCCAATATTTACCGTATTTTAATCATTTTAATAATTTCCGGGACTGATTTTTTCCACGCATCGATTTCTTTTTCCATAGCAGCACACGTCTGACTTCTGGCAACATGTGTGTTCCTACTTGTTAACAGACAACAAAGACGACTATTTTTGGACAAATGAGGATTCACAACCTTATACTTTTGAAGCTAAATATCCTGCTGCTTATAGAAGCAAGCACAGAGGAAGAGTGAGACGTTGAAGAAGACAGAAGCCGGGAGAGGGGGATGAAAGCAATTTCAGCTAATGTAAAATTTGGAGCCAAGCAATTTTGACATAAAGGGATTGCCTACCCAAAATCAACAGGAAACGTCCTGACCAGCTGGACTACATGAACAATTGTGGATTGAGTGAGTCACTTTAACATCGATGATGATACAAGCAGCACGCCATGAGTATTAGTACAACTACAGTACATACACTCTCTGGCAACCTCAGTTGTGTACAAACATAAGATAAATTGTGTGCTAATACATTACAGATACTGTAATATGATTGTTCATGTTTTTCAGTCAGTACAAACTAGTGTCGTATCGCAGTGTTGTGCAATACAAAAACAAATATGTCTTGTGTTGTTGAAGAAAGTAGCTTATCTCTTGCCGTAGTTAGCTTTTACAGCTAATGCCGCATCACCAAAGTCGTCATCCATCCGCCGTCCACCCAAACCAACATTTTATCAGAACCGCACCCGCCCGCTGAAATTCATCAGAAGTCGGCCACCTTTACCACTCACAGAGTTATTTAAACCCGTTTCACAGAGTAATGAAGACAATGGGAGCCGCTAACGTTCTCGCGAATTTCCAATGGCGTTCATCCTGATGAGAAGAATACAGGCGTGCTGTGAAGCCATTGCCTTTGACACCTTCAACATGTACGAACCGATTGTTAGTCCTGCAACATGTTGTGTGCAGTTTCCGCAATCACACGTACAAGATTGAAAGGCATACTGGGTGATAGAGAGTACACTGATGGTTGTGATATAAACAATTTTAACACTCTTACTAATATGCACCATGCTGTGAAGCCACACCAAACAGAATTGACAAACACATTTCGGGAGAACATCCTCACAGTAACACAACATAAACGCAACACAACAAATACCCATAATCCTTTGTATCCGTGACGCTTCTTGAATATATTTTACGCCCCCGCGCCCCCAACCCCGCGCACCTTACCGACGTCATGGATACGAAGGATTCTGGGTATTTGTTGTGTTGCGTTTATGTTGGGTTACTGGGAGGATTTTCTCCCGAAATGTGTTTGTCAATCTTGTTTGTTGTGGCTTCACAGCGTGGCGCATATTACTAAGAGTGTTAAAATTGTTTATATCACAACCATTAGTGTACTCTGTGTCACCCAGTATGCCTTGCAGTCGTGTGCGTGTTGCTGCGGAAGCCACGCACATCATGTTGCTGGACTGACATGCAGATTGTACATGCTGTAGAAGGCGACAAAGCCAATGGCTACATAGCACGCCATAATACTTATTATCTGGGTGACTGCCGGCAGTCATTCTAGAGAATATCAGCGTCTCCTATTGTCTTCTTTGCTTTGTGACACAGGTCTTAAATGGCTCTTTGAATGGTAAAGGATACCGATCCCAGAACCATGTAAATCAAATATTTTTTCGGATGGTTCAACCGCCACTCGCCCGAATCTAATTAAAATATATTTTTTCGTCATGTCACCCGCCCGACCCTCGGTTTATCCGCGGACTCTGCGGATCAGACCGCAAACCGCGCATCTCTAGTGAATGATAGGCAAAATAAAATAAAATAGTGAAGTTCCCCTTAGAAATTACACATAACAATTTTAGATGTAATTCTGTCTTGAAAACATGAATATACTCACATGCTGCTGCCTGTCTGAGAGGATCTTCCAAAGGCGAGGAAATAGCTGGACCCAGGTTCTCTCAGCCAGTGGGGTGGCTATGTGACACAGCTGCACAAGAGCATTCAGCAGCGCACCCGTCTGAAATTTTAGGAAATGGTTATGACCTATCAGGTTGAATTTGCTACAGAGTCAATTCAATGATATATATGTACTGTATCTAGCAGGCGCAACGTTACCTTGACCTCTCGCAGTGAATCAAGAAACTTGTCATGACGGTTTGTAAGCATGTGCAGTTGGTTGCCAGCGTCTCTCTCAGACTGATCTTTAGTCTTAGGGAGAGTGGTTTGGTCACCCGGTGCCAATTCAATATCTATCTCCACATCCTACATGGGAGGAAATGTCCCTCATGTTAATGGGTGAGGGAGAGAATGTGATGAAAGTGTGAAGACCGACAATGGTTTCATCTTCTCTCAGAATGTGAGTATGTTACATGCTCCGAATGGGATAATGTGCTAATTGATGTGAGACCGTGTGTCTCCTGACGTATTGTGAGGCATGAGTGTGTGCGGCGCCCAACCTCCTCCTTAGTGTCGCTCGTCTCCCGCTCGCGCGGCTCCTGCTTGACATGCGTTGCCATAGCAAAAGCAGCGCGGTCGTGGCTGTCCGCCAGGTTGATAACGTTTGTGATAGACGGGAGCATTGATCCCTGACAGCTGGTGCCGATGACGGTGTTCCGTTCACACACTGCCAGCAGCAGCTAATAAACACATACACGGCAGATTAGAAGGTGTGAAACAAAATATCAGACTACTTGACAGAAACTAGCTAACACAACAAAAAATGACTTGGTTTGCAAGTCAACAGCATCTTTTTGAATTGCAGTCTCAGCCTACTGGCAGATTAAATGTCCTACCTCAATGCATTGCTTGATCCAGAAGTGACTACCCATGGCCTCCCAATTCTGAGAACAGCCAATGTAAAGGAGCCTCTCATAGACACGCCGCTTCATGGAGGCGTCAAATACCTCAAAGAACTTGGCTCGGATGAGTGGCTGAGTGCAGCGAAGTCCGGAGAGAAAAGCAGGCTCCAACTTGGATGTTATGTCACTTCCTGACAGACTTTCATCCCTGAATGGTGAGGTGAAACAAATATTCACTTGATCATGCCTTATGCGGACCCCTACTATACTATGACGGCTCTCATACACCTATTGCTGAGATTACATACAGTATCGACCCTACGATAAGATGCCATTTCTTCCCCAAAATCTCTATTCAGGTCTTACAAATGTAAACAGTACATGCAAACCTACAGAGGGCTTTTTTTTGTCCTGTCACAAACCCCAGGGGCATGGAGAGATGCAGCCATGACACAGAGATTGGGCAAAATAAACATGAAGAAGCATAGTTATAATGCCAATTTTAATAAAACTACGATTGGTGAAACAGCATCATCAGACAACTGTTAAACAGCTGAGAAGTTACAGTAGTTGGCATGTAACTGAAAGAGTACATGTGATTATTTTCGTTTTTTAGGACTTGTAAATCGTCAAATTATAATGTTCACGCATTTGGATGTCTACGGTCGTTAAGTTTTGGAGTGTTTTTTAACAGAAGGCGAATTTGGGCGATCAAAAATTGACAGACGCACATATGTGGGCATTATGGACATGCTGTGTCGGCATGCCTTCACCTCATCTGGTGGAGATCCATCCATCCATTTTCTACCGCTTATTCCCTTTCGGGGTACTTTATAATATTTCTCGTGTCATGCCCTCCCACCTACTCTTTGTCTATGAAATAAATAAATACAAGAAATACTTCTGTGTTTATTTGTCCATGAAATTCAAGCCATTACGAAATTGGATTAGCTGCTAACGCCGATGGAAAAAGGCAGTGACATTACCACTTGGTCTGAGGAAAAGATAAAATCTTATTTCCATCTAATCTTGGCATGCACATATCACCAACATGTGGCATGTAGTAGAAACATTAAAGCTGGTAAAAAGTTGTTTTCATAAATGCAGCACTGTAACGATCTAAGACTTGGCAGGTGTGCCTAAGGTTTTGACCTCACAAGTCAATGTATTGTTTATGAAGTTTATATTCGACGGTTTCAATCGCAATCTGGGACTGCCTCCACAAACAGCATTTACCGTATGTACGGTATGTGTGTATAATATATATATATATATATATATATATATATATATATATATATATACACACACATACATACATCTGTCTATGATAGTTGATATAATATTGTAACTGCATCATAAAGCCTCCATAAACTCCATGGTGTTCAGGGATGAATAGTCTCTCCTATTTCCATTTTACTATTTTTCCAGCTATAGTTACATTAATCATTAGTAATGTAGCAGCCTAGTTTTGAATGGCAGGGTCCCTACTATCACATGTTGATAGAAATATAACGTTTACATAATAAAAATCAACTAAAGGCTTCCCAAATGCTGTAACAAATTAAGCATGATGAGTTGAGCATATGTCAGCATGTGGCCCCACTTTTAACTCTTTTTCAAACGCTTACTTACAGTAAGTAATTAATTGGACTTTGTAAGTCATTATTTAAGTATCTCAGGTAACTAACACTGTTTTATTTTTACTTTACGGAAAAAATATTGAGATATATATCGTATATTGCCATTCAGGAAATGGAGCGGAAAACATAACCAAAAGTTGTAGGCTTCTTCACGCGATGAAGCCGGCCTACGTCACCACAGTCTGTAGTCTATTGCCTCTCCAGGCTGTGGTGGCAGCGACAATGTGGAGACGTGATGGCGACAGGCCGAGTTACACCGATCCTTACACTTACCCACCTCCTTCCCTAGTCCCCTCCCCCTGGAGAGTAACCACCGTAACTAACAAATTTTCTGGGGCAAACTCTGCATATACACAAACACATTTAAATACACACACACACACACACACACACACACACACTCACACACATACATATACATATATATATATATATATATATATATATATATATATATATATATATATATATATATATATATATATATATATATATATATTTATACACACACACACACTCCCGCACATATACACTGTAAATATATATACATATACACACACACATATATATATACAAACATATATATATACATATATATATATATATATATATATATATATATATATATATACATATATTATATATGTGTGTATATATGTATGTGTATATATATGTAATGTGTGTGTGTATATGTATATATATATACATATATACACATATATATACACATACATACAAACCCCGTTTCCATATGAGTTGGAAAATTGTGTTAGATGTAAATATAAACGGAATACAATTGCAAATCATTTTCAACCCATATTCAATTGAATGCACTACAAAGACAAGATATTTGATGTTCAAACTCATAAACTTTATTCTTTTTTGCAAATAATAATTAACTTAGAATTTCATGGCTGCAACGCGTGCCAAAGTAGTTGGGAAAGGGCATGTTCACCACTGTGTTACTTAAGCTTTTCTTTTAACAATACTCAATAAACGTTTGGGAACTAAGGAAACTAATTGTTGAAGCTTTGAAAGGGGAATTCTTTCCCATTCTTGTTTTATGTAGAGCTTTAGTCGTTCAACAGTCTGGGGTCTCCGCTGTCATATTTTACGCTTCATAACGCGCAGCACATTTTTGATGGGAGACAGGTCTGGACTGCAGGCGGGCCAGGAAAGTACTTGCACTCTTTTACTACAAAACCACGCAGTTGTAACACGTGGCTTGGCATTGTCTTGCTGAAATAAGCAGGAGCGTCCATGATAACGTTGCTTGGATGACAACATATGTTGCTCCAAAACCTGTATGGACCTTTCAGCATTAATGGTGCCTTCACAGATGTGTAAGTTACCCATGCCTTGGGCACTAATACAACCCCATACCATCACAGATGTTGGCTTTTGAACTTTGCGCCTATAACAATCCGGATGGCTATTTTTCTCTTTGTTACGGAGGACACCGCGTCCTCTGTTTCCAAATATAATTTGAAATGTGGACTCGCCAGACCACAGAACACCTTTCCACTTTGCATCAGTCCATCTGAGATGATCTCGGGTCGAGCCAAGCCGGCGGCGTTTCAGGATATGGTTGATAAATGGGTTTTGCTTTGCATAGTAGAGTTTTAACTTGCACTTACAGATGTAGCGACAAACTGTAGTTACTGACAGTGGTTTTATGAAGTGTTCCTGAGCCCATGTGGTGATATCCTTTACACACAAATGTCAGTTTTTGATGCAGTACCGGCTGAAGGATCAGAAGTACGTAATATCATCGCTTACGTGCAGTGATTTCACCAGATTTTCTGAAATTTTGATGATTTTATGGACCGTAAATGGTAAAATCCCTAAATTCCTTGCAATAGCTCGTTGAGAAATGTTGTTATAAAACTGTTCGACAATTTGCTTACAAAGTGGTGACCTTCACCCCATCCTTGTTTGTGAATTACTTAGCATTTTATAGAAGCTGCTTTTATACACAATCATGGCACCCTACTGTTCCTAATTAGCCTGCACACCTGTGGGATATTCCATTTAAGTGTTTGATGAGCATTCCTCAATATTTATCAGTATTTATTGCCACCTTTCCCAACATCTTTTTCACATGTTGCTGGCATCAAATTCTAAAGTTAATGATTATGTGCAAAAAAAAAAAAAGGTTTATCAGTTTGAACATCAAATATGTTGTCTTTGTAGAAGGATTTGCAATTCATATTTACATCCAACACAATTTCCCAACTCATATGGAAACGGGGTTTGTACATACACATACATACATACACATATAAATATAAATATATATATATCCATCCATCTTCTTCCGCTTATCAGAGGTCGGGTCGCGGGGGCAACAACCTAAGCAGGGAAACCCAGACTTCCCTTTCCCTAGCCACTTCGTCTAGCTCTTCCCGGGGGATCCCGAGGCGTTCCCAGGCCAGCCGGGAGACATAGTCTTCCCAACGTTCGGGTGGCATCCTGACCAGATGCCCGAACCACCTCATCTGGCTCCTCTCGATGTGAAGGAGCAGCGGCTTTACTTTGAGTTTCTCCCGGATGGCAGAGCTTCTCACCCTATCTCTAAGGGAGAGCCCCGCCACACGGCGGAGGAAACTCATTTCGGCCGCTTGTACCCGTGATTTTATCCTTTCGGTCATGACCCAAAGCTCATGACCATAGGTGAGGATGGGAACGTAGATCGACCGGATCGGTACAACGTCCGCATTACTGAAGACGCCGCACCGATCCGCCTGTCGATCTCATGATCCACTCTTCCCTCACTCGTGAACAAGACTCCTAGGTACTTGAACTCCTCCACTTGGGGCAGTGTCTCCTCCCCAACCCGGAGATGGCATTCCACCTTTTTCCGGGCGAGAACCATGGACTCCGACTTGGAGGTGCTGATTCTCATTCCGGTCACTTCACACTTGGCTGCAAACCGATCCAGTAAGAGCTGAAGATCCTGGTCAGATGAAGCCATCGGGACCACATCATCTGCAAAAAGCAGAGACCTGATCCTGCGGTCACCAAACCGGAACCCCTCAACGCCTTGACTGCGCCTAGAAATTGTCCATAAAAGTTATGAACAGAATCGGTGACAAAGGACAGCCTTGGCGAAGTCCAACTCTCACTGGAAATGTGTTCGACTTACTGCCGGCAATACGGACCAAGCTCTGGCACTGATCGTACAGGGAGCGGACCGCCACAATAGGACAGTCCGATACCCCATACTCTCTGAGCACTCCCCACAGGACTTCCCGAGGGACACGGTCGAATGCCTTCTCCAAGTCCACAAAGCACATGTAGACTGGTTGGGCAAACTCCCATGCACCCTCAAGAACCTTGCGGAGAGTATAGAGCTGGTCCACAGTTCCACGACCAGGACGAAAACCACACTGTTCCTCCTGAATCCGAGGTTCGACTATCCGGCGTAGCCTCCTCTCCAGTACACCTGAATAAACCTTACCGGGAAGGCTGAGGAGTGTGATCCCACGATAGTTGGAACACACCCTCCGGTCCCCCTTCTTAAAGAGAGGAACCACCACCCCGGTCTGCCAATCCAGAGGTACCGCCCCCGATGTCCACACGATGCTGCAGAGTCTTGTCAACCAAGACAGCCCCACAGCATCCAGAGCCTTAAGGAACTCCGGGCGGATCTCGTCCACCCCCGGGGCCTTGCCACCGAGGAGCTTTTTAACTACCTCAGCCCCAGAAATAGGAGAGTCCACCACAGATTCCCCAGGCACTGCTTCCTCATAGGAAGACGTGTCTGTGGGATTGAGGAGGTCTTCGAAGTATTCCTTCCACCTATCCACAACATCCGCAGTTGAGGTCAGCAGAACACCATCTGCACCATACACGGTGTTGATAGTGCACTGCTTCCCCTTCCTGAGGCGGCGGACGGTGGTCCAGAATCACTTTGAAGCCGTCCGGAAGTCGTTTTCCATGGCTTCCCCGAACTCCTCCCATGTCCGAGTTTTTGCCTCAGCGACCGCTGAAGCCGCACACCGCTTGGCCTGTCGGTACCTGTCCACTGCCTCCGGAGTCCTATGAGCCAAAAGGACCCGATGGGACTCCTTCTTCAGCTTGACGGCATCCCTCACCGCTGGTGTCCACCAAGGGGTTTTAGGATTGCCGCCTCGACAGGCACCAACTACCTTGCGGCCACAGCTCCGATCATCCGCCTCGACAATAGAGGTGCGGAACATGCTCCACTCGGACTCAATGTCCAGCACCTCCCTCTTGACATGTTCGAAGTTCTTCCGGAGGTGGGAATTGAAACTTTCTCTGACAGGAGACTCTGCCAGACGTTCCCAGCAGACCCTCACAATACGTTTGGGCCTGCCAGGTCTGTCCGGCATCCTCCCCCACCATCGCAGCCAACTCACCACCAGGTGATGATCGGTAGAAAGCTCCGCCCCTCTCTTCTCCCGAGTGTCCAAAACATAAGGCCGTAAATCTGATGACACAACTACAAAGTCGATCATGGAACTGCGGCCTAGGGTGTCCTGGTGCCAAGTGCACATATGGACACCCTTATGTTTGAACATGGTGTTTGTAATGGACAAACTGTGACGAGCACAAAAGTCCAATAACAAAACACCACTCGGGTTCAGATCCGGGCGGCCATTCTTTCAAATCACGCCTCTCCAGGTTTCACTGTCGTTGCCAACATGAGCGTTGAAGTCCCCCAGTAGGACAAGGGAATCACCCGGGGAAGCACTTTCCAGTACTCCCTCGAGTGTACCCAAAAAGGGTGGGTATTCTGAATTGCTGTTTGGTGCGTAAGCACAAACAACAGTCATGACCCGTCCCCCCAGCCGAAGGCGGAGGGAGGCTACCCTTTCGTCCACTGGGTTGAACTCCAAGGTGCAGGCTTTAAGCCGGGGGGCAACCAGAAATGCCACCCCAGCACGTCGCCTCTCACTGTCGGCAACGCCAGAGTGGAAGAGGGTCCATTCCCTCTCGAGAAAAGTGGTTCCAGAGCCCTTGCTGTGCGTCGAAGTGAGTCCGACTATATCCAGCCGGAACTTCTCCACTTCGCGCACTAGCTCAGGCTCTTTCCCCCCCAGTGAGGTGACGTTCCACGTCCCAAGAGCTAGCTTCTGTAGCCGAGGATCGGACCGCCAAGTGCCCTGCCTTCGGCTGCCGCCCAGCTTACATTGCACCCGACCTCTATGCCCCCTGCTATGGGTGGTGAGCCCATTGGAGGGGTGACCCACGTTGCCTCTTCGGGCTGTGCCCGACCGGACCCCATGGGAACAGGCCCGGCCACCAGGCGCTCGCCATCATGCCCCACCTCCGGGCCTGGCTCCAGAGGGGGGCCCCGGTGATCCGCGTCCGGGCGAGGGAAATCTGGGTCAATGTTTTGTCTTCTTCATAGAGGTCTTCGAGCTGCTCTTTTTCTGATCCCTCACCTAGAACCTGTTTGCCTTGGGAGACCCTACCAGGGGGCATAAAGCCTTCGGACAACATAGCTCCTAGGATCATTGGGACACGCAAACTCCTCTACCACGATAAGGTGGCAGCTCAGAGAGGATGTATGTATGTGTATATATATATATATATATATATATATATATATATATAGGGCTTCACGGTGGCAGAGGGGTTAGTGCGTCTGCCTCACAATACGAAGGTCCTGCAGTCCTGGGTTCAAATCCAGGCTCGGGATCTTTCTGTGTGGAGTTTGCATGTTCTCCCCGTGAATGCGTGGGTTCCCTCCGGGTACTCCGGCTTCCTCCCACTTCCAAAGACATGCACCTGGGGTTAGGTTGATTGGCAACACTAAATTGGCCCTAGTGTGTGAATGTGAGTGTGAGTGTTGTCTGTCTATCTGTGTTGGCCCTGCGATGAGGTGGCGACTTGTCCAGGGTGTACCCCGCCTTCCGCCCGATTGTAGCTGAGATAGGCGCCAGCGCCCCCCGCGACCTCGAAAGGGAATAAGCGGTAGACAATGGATGGATGGATGGATGGATATATATTTATATATATATATATATATATATATATATACATACATACATACATGCATACATATACAAATATTTATATCCATACATATGTATAACATAACATATATATACATATACACATATATGTATATATGTATACAGTAGATACATATACATATCGTATATATGGTAAATGCTAAAAGAAAAAAATATGTTATTGAGTTTTGATTGCACATAGACGGGGGGATGACTGTGTCACAGAAAATCACAAGACCAGGGGTGTCAAAATCATTTAAACTCAGGGGCCACACGGAGGAAAATCTATTCCCAAGTGGGCCGGATTGGTAAAATCATGGCATGATAACCTAAAAATAATGACAGCTTCGTATTGTTTTCTTTGTTTAAAAATAGTTAAAGCACATTTTCAAAATGTCATAATCATAATGGTGTTTTTTTACACTTACATGTTGTGGTTAATAGTATTTTATCCTTATTTGTTAATTAGACTTTCTGAATAAAAAAAATTATGTCATCATGTTCATTAGTCAAAATCAAATTACAGGATGTTATTGAAATAATTTGCTTATTTTCTTCAAGTGATGTACTAATAACATGGGAGGTTTTTCTGTATGTATGGAGCATCATCTACAACAAAACTTGTGAATTTGGACTAATTTCATTAATCACACTTTAAGTTAGGAGGGGATACATATTTTTTCAGCATAATTATGTGCACCCATAAAACATGTCCCCCAAACCAACATAAACGTAACAATCTACATTTTGTATACTATCACTAATAATCAACGTAAGTACGAAGAGTCCGAACACAAATGTGTTGCCTCGATCTTAACACGGAACATAAAGTCATGCGAGTTCTCGAGGTAGGGGAAACAAAGAATTGCTAATGCCACATTCAGTGGACACATTTAAAACAGCAGTTTCTTTAATTAAAAAATTTCAGCTCATTCGTGCCCCGGGCCGTACGTTTGACACCACAGATGTAGATGCTGATCTCCAACACATCTGAAAGGCATCCTCCAAGCGGTCTCAAGAAAATAAAGACAAATCTGGTATTACTTGCTTCTGGTGACCGAAGGTGCCTAATGTAGATTTAAAACTACATTCCATTCCTGTCATTAAATGCAGTCATTCCAAATGCTGCATTAAACCCTCTGATTATATTTTAAAAAGTCATAATTTGGACATCATTCTACTGCATTGAATGGGTCCCTGGGGGGTGATCGACACTACAGAGAGAAAGAGAATGTGAGACAAAGGGAACAAAACGGTCAAGTCTACGACAGCAGCTTCTACTGGCTCCCCTTTCTCGATCACAGATTGTTCTGGTGCAGCTGCTTTATTATTCCAATATCATTTCGTGGGGTTGTCAATCATGGCTTTACAACTCGTTTTAAATCTCCTGACATGAAGAGCAGATGGGATGGAGGGATGTAGGGCGCATTTGGCTGATTAAATGCGTGCACGTTTCAGCCAAAAGACAAGCATGGATTGATGAATTGCAGGATAGCGCCCACCTGTTAGGCGTATTGACATTAAAAGCGCCCTTTAACAGATTCAGACACATCTTTATCATGATCCACTAACCTCCTCAAAGCATTTCTACCCAACCAACTACCGATTGTCATGTTGAAATATTATGCTTGCCCATTGTTTTTCGCTTATTCTCTATTTTCCGTTGTAAGGTTTTTCCTGCTTGAACCTGCCTGACCTTCATCCCTCATGCTGAGATAGATGCAAGGGAAGCGAGGCATCAGTGGCCCAGCCATTGGGCTAATGATGAATTGAGGTAATTACCTGTAGACGTAATTAACGAGGTCCAGGAACTGGGCGTTTAACTCAAGTTCATCGGGGAAACGCTTCTCTATGTAGGTCATCATCTTTACCAACAAGATGGACTTCTCACGGAGATTGGGCATCTGGTAAGCGGAGGGACAGGTCATTTGTTTTCATCTGTTATTATTATTTGTATACACAGCCATTTCCCTTACCTGATTTGCAGCCATCTGCGAATTATTTTTCACCCATTCCTCTACGATCTTAACGACAGCACGGAGGATTTTGGGGTCCGGCGACTTTTCGATTAGAGATGTGAGAATGACCTGAATGAAATTTTTCCTCATCTCCATGCTCATGACGGAGAGTCGCGTCTTCACCAGGTCGAGGCTCAGCATGACCAGCTCACTTGTCGCTACAAGAACAGGAACAGAACACTCAGAAATACTGTAATGCAAAACAGCAAACAATGAGCATGAAAAATCAACTCACTATAACACTTAAGTTGTAACATAAAGGAGCTGTAATATACAAATATTAACAAGCTTACTGCTATGTTTAGCGGTACAGGCGAAAGTGAAGTCAGAGCGAATGCGGTAGTTTATAAATTAATTAATGTTTCTGTGCGGCCCAGTAGCAAATGCGTCACGGACCCGTGGTTGGGGACCACTGCAGTACATCATCATAACATTACTTCATAAAACTACTGTAGTTGTTTGTACTACAATCGATTGTATAGTTTTTTTTATACAATATGTATCTAAATGTTTGTATTCTTCTAAAATTGATGTGATGTTTTGGGGGGCCAAGCACCAATGAAAGGGATTTCAATTCATTTCAATCAGCAATGGATTTGAGAAACAATTGTTATGAGCGCCGTTAGAGGGCTGTGGAGCTAGCACTGAGCACCGGGACGGAGAGGCTTCGCAATGTATTGGCTGGGTGAGCAGGTGTCGGACACCTCAGTCGACTTGGACATGTCTTCGCTCATCCATGCGGACTGGACACTGGCCGAGAGTTGGTTGGCGGCCGAGAGTGGACTCAGCTCTCTTGGTTGCTTAGTTCGGTCTGCTCCTGTCTCTGGCCATGCTCCCTCCACCCCAGAGGACGATGGCGTGGAACACTGCAGAGGCCACCACAGTGTATATGTTTCTTTTAGTTTTTATTCATAGCTGTATGTAGAGGTGTCTGGTTGCATCCGCTGCTTTAATGTCTTTCATGTCCTTGGTGTTCTTTGATGTTTGATGTTTCCCACTATGGATATGAATTGTTGTATTTTTTTCCCTTGGCCTCAGTCCGGACCCCTCTCCAAGGGCCCAGGCTTAGACCGATTTTTTTATTTAATTTTATCTAATTTTCTATTTTTTTCTCCCATTCCCCCCACTTGTTTACCTGTATCTTATCTTTTTTGTAAGGGGCGCTGGAAGCCGGCAGACCCGTCAGCGATCCTGTTCTGTCTCCCTGTAATGTTTGTCTGATCTTGAATGGGATTATGCTGAAAATTTTAATTTTCCCTAAGGAACTCTCCTGCAGGAATAAATAAAGTACTATCTAATCTAATCTAATAAAAGCAATTGAGCTTGTTAGTTGAGGTACTAATGTACTTCCATGCAGGTATTGACATCTTGTGGGGTTTATAAAAACTATGTCAGTAGTTTCTCTACAGCCACAGCTGCTTATTTTAACTTGCTGCGTTTGACACGGCACTAATTATTGACCCTGGAGGTTATTTGTTTTTGTAGACCACACTCCCAGCGACTATAGCATACTTGGTCAACAAAATAAAGGCTTTAATCGGATCATAACCATGACTACATTAATCAACACTTTTTTGTGTGGTTTAGAAGAACTAAATATGATGCGAATTCCCTCATAAAACATTTTTCTCCATGCCTGGCTGCATACGGTCATTGTTTGTGTGTGATTGCAATGCTCAATTCATTAACAATTACCAGTGCTGGTCTCAGTGACCCCTGGGTTGGCCTGCTGGGGGCTCAGGTGTTCTCGCACCATCTTCTGCAGTGAGCGCATAAACACCGAGATGAGCCGGTCGATGTAACTTGCGTTGTAACTGCAGGCCGACTTGAGAATCATAAGGGTTCCTGGAAAACAAACAATGATCACGGCGGAGGGAATTACAATAAATATGACACAGCATGTTTTTATCCTCCGCTTGATTTTTATTGCCGATGGGAATCGAACAACAGTTGCTTGATGTCACAGAGGTGGGGGATGAGGATGAGTAATGTCCGACCTCCACCCTATGTTACTGCTCTCTGGAGCAAATAGTAAAATTGTCAGCCTCCACAGTCACATGGATCTATTACATAAATACTACATCTCTGACAGCTGGCTATTAAAGACCTATAATGAACACGGACTGAAATGTGACACACAGCTCATTGATATCCGTCAGATTTAAGATACAGAACTCTGTATCAAGAAAAAAATTGAAAATAGAACAGCTATTGATTAAATATGCTTAATCCTTTTTCATAAAATCTCTGACATCTGCGTGTTTAAATGTAATGATCACACAAGGAGGAATGACAGAGCAATAATAAACAACCTTTCCCAAACGGCTGTACTGCGGTCTTCATTTAAAGACTCCAGATGTTCAGCCCAAGCAGAGCGGCCATCAGCTTGCATTTCAATGACCCACTCGCTAGTTTGATTGCTTTAAGTGACTTGAGAAGTCTTTTCAATTTGTCGGTGAAAAATACTGAAAAATTCACAAGTGAATAGTTCAAGTATGACAAGAATATATAGTGAGAAGAGAGGCTGTCTTACCGAAGAGCTGTGTAGGGTTGGTGTTGCTTGTGGCTTTTTCATAGTTGGTAAGTCCCTCATAGATGACCTTGCCCACAGCTGCATACAAACACTCCAGCTCCTCATACTTTGACGCCACTGTGGACGTGCCTAGAATGGTATGAGAGAAGTGCTTAACTCCACATCCTACCAAACTTTTTGCTTTGTAAGGATTTTCAGTTTGAACGTGCTGGAGGCTTACTGGGTTCAGTGGGAAAGATACTCATAAGTCGAGAGAGGAGCAAGTGAACGGCACGCAAGACTTTCGTGTTGCCGCATGTCATACAGGCAGCGATGCCTCTCTGGAGGGGTTTGAAGTGGGCCAGAACAGCGGGTGGCTGCAGCACAGTCAGCAAGAAGCAGAGAATCTCCAATCCGGTGCAGATGTTAGAGATGTTAGCCTGAGCTGGCTGCTCCTGAAATGACAACAGAGGAATATACAGAAAACGTATAAAGAACTATGATATAAAAATGGACAAAAGTATTGAGACACAACTCTAATGTTTTGATGTGGTCATAACCAAACATTACATGACTGTAAGCATAACCCTCTCGTCTAACAAAATAAATGAATGGACAATCGACACACTCTATTTGACTGTACCAACTCTATTTAAAAAGGTGTAATAGTCCAGTGTAGGGGTTGGTAACCTTTGCTATCAAAAGATCAATTATTTTTCATTACGCCTGTTACAACTGCACAATTAATCACATTCTTGAGTTTGGTGGCCACGATTTAATTATTGGACCCCAAAAAAAATGTTAATTATTACAAATTGTTATACTCCTCTGCATATCAAATCAAGCACTTTCATAGTCACGGCGGCAGAAAAGCAGCAACCATTCATCTTAAAGCCCCGTGAACTGCTTTGAAAGTACAAAGGCGACAGGTGCGGAAGCCTGCACAACACGTAGTTTTGCTAGTCTCCCTGTAGCTGCTAAATGACTGCTAAAAGCTTGTCATTGTGCTAAAAAGATTCTAGAGACACTTTTGTGTTGGGTGCAAGATGTGCTCCCCATTGGAATTCATGCACCCCTACATCTGCGCATGTGTATGAATTCAGGGAATGCGGATATGAGTACATCAGTACGATCATTACAATAAATAATGCTATATTTTTGTGTTTTGTCCAGAGCTGTCCAAAAATAGACTTAACTCCTGACTTAACACCATAAAAATATTACAATAATCATGACCATGTATACGCACATTTCACTATTTTAACTGTACATCTTACCTTGACGGCGGATGGTTACCTAAGAAGCAGCACGAGGGGTTTTATGGTCAGTGAATTAGGTCAATACATACGTCAGTGTAAATATAACTGAAGAGACTGGTGTGCTCACTTGCAAATTTCAATTCAAAATACGCCGCAATGGGATTTAGGTAACAATGTTAGTAGGGTTTGGGCAAATAAATGACTTGGAAGTCGGAGTTCCTTGAGGGAACCCACAAAGTCACGGGGAGAACATGCAAACTCCACACAGAAAGATCCCGAGCCCGGGATTGAACTCAGGACTACTCAGGAGTCAGGACCTTCGTATTGTGAGGCACATGCACTAGCCTATGCACCACCGTGCTGGCCATGGATTGTAATAATCCAAATATGATTAGCAGCAAAGTAGAAAGCCGTCAATGTTGTGGCACGGAGCGCGACTGCAGGCGACATATAAACTAGCTCGATGATGCTAACTAACAAGCTTGTTTCGGTGCTTCTGATCGTCTCCCTGTCTCGCAACTCAGTGCGGCATTTAGACAAGAGGAACAGCGAAAGCCTATGGCTGAGGCGAGCACTCAACACATTTTGTTTAAATTGTATTTTTTTTATATTTCATAAAAAACTGTGGAAGTGATGCAGATTTTTCTGTGTTTTCGCAGACATTTAATATGCCTGTATATATTATGATTACATTACATTATAATCCCTATATTATTTTTTTATCGGTTATTTCTTCAGTTTAAGAGCATGATGTAGTCAAAAGATGTGTCTGTCTGCATGCAGAAAGCCAAATTATTTTAAAATTAAATTATTCCATATTGTTATAATGTGTGGAACTTTCAAACAAGAGTATGTTCATTGAAAGTCTGAAATTAACATGTCTCCCTTCACTCATTATTTCGCAGTTTTATGCAATGTATGTATGAAATATAAAAATCGCAAACTGAATCCTCAATTTTGGAGAGAAAATCGCAGTTAGTTTTTTTTTCTTAAAATCGTGCAGCCTTTATGCTGGACGCACATTCAAAACTTTACAAACCGTGGGAAATGATAGAACTCTTTTTAAAAATGCTCAAAAGGGAGCCACAACAAGGAGGCTAATAAGGCTAATCTCTTGTTTTTTTATCCAGAGATTATCACTAACTAACCCTTTATTAACAAAAACAAGACAACTTCAAAATCAATACTTTGCACACAAGGTATTACCTCCCACGAAAGAAACAAGCTACTCTGACTTCTGCTAAACCAAAGATAGATCGATGGCCCGCATAAATGCCGAAGTTGCTTTGAATTGTAATGAAGGTACACAAAGGCTTCGTTTACACTGCATACCAAATCTGATTTTTTTTGCCATCAAGTTACACAGATCATATTTTGTTTTGCCAGTCTAAATGCTCCAAAGTGCTTCAAATCTGATCTTTTGGCATAAGATTTAGGGCACTTCAGGAGGTAGTTCTGAATCCAATTGGAATGGGATCATTTCAAATGTGACTTCAGTCTAAATGCAATGTGACCTGAATGGGACATTTTCATGAGCTTTGGGTGACGCATTTGTCAGCAGAAGTGGATATTTCATCACGACATTTGGTTTCGGTTAACAAAGTCTATGTAAGACAACAAAATTGTCGGTGCATCACTTGCCAATAAGGCAAAATATTAGGCTGAATCTGAATATATATTTTGATTCCAAAGAAATAGCGATTGTTAAAAGACGGGAATTGACGATATGGCGCATTTGCCTATTTGAGTTGAAAAATAAAGCTCACGTACATCATGTCCGTGTCTCCTCTCCCTAACAGCCATTAAAAGATTAGAACCCTCCCAAATATATTACATTATATAGATCCATTCATACATTATACTACATTAATTTATTTTCACGTTAAAAAAAGCACACTAATTTTTAAGGTGTTGATACTTTTATTTTATTTTGCAGTAGTAACGACTTCCTCCTGGTCAACTTCCTTTGTTTTAACTTTATCGAAGTCCGCATGCAAGTTACGTTGAGGCCACATTGGGGCCACATTTGGGCCTGTGCGCGTTTACACTAGGGTCTGATAAAAATCACATTTTGCTTGCAGCTTAAACTGATTACTGGAATAAATCTGATTACAAAAAAAATCTGATTTGGGCGATTTAGGCCTGCTGTGTAAACATAGTCAGTGATGACTAGGGTTGAGTATCGTTTGAATTTGAACGATTCCGATTCAGATTCTTTGTTTCGATTCCGATTCCTAACAATTCTCGATTCTGATTCTTTCTTTAAAAAAATAAAAAATAAAAAGCAGGGTCAAAAAAAACCTCTGCCGTCTGTGGCACTGACATATTCCCCATTGCCGCTACGGTGAACGGAGTACGCTGAGCACATCGCGGAACCTGGCAAGTAGGTTGTAAATTGTCTATGAAAAAATACGTTGGATAATTTGTTAGCTGCCTCAACGTTGGCGCAAAACACATTATTTATTGCATATATATTGTTTTACTTACCGGATTCGGACTGCAGTGCAGTCACCGAGGTGCCATGCTGGGCGTCGGAGCCGGAGCCAGAGCCAGAGGAAGAGGCAGAGGAGGACGGTCGACGCAGCGTGTCGAAGACGGGACACGCATTTATTTGTGCTCCATGAACTCGGAGGTGCCTCATCATGTTCGACGTACACCCTCCTAAGCACGAAACAGTCCTGTCGCACGTGTTGCATTTGGCCGATATTTAATTTTTTTTGTAAAATAAAGCCACACTTTCGACCGCCGACGACTCGCTCTGCTACATAGGCTCGGCTACATGGGCTTGGCTATGCTAACACTTCCGGCGGTGGGCGCTTCTTTGTTGGTGTTCAACGGCTTGTTCTTCCGAGTCGGCGGACATTTTTTTTTTTCCTGTCGGCAGACTGGGTATCGAAACTAGGAATCGGAATTTAAACTTTTGAACGATACCGGGAGAATCGGAAAGTTAGTCCCGGTTCCAATCGATACTCGATACCCAACCCTAGTGATGACAAAGCCAAGAGAATTCAAGATCGATCTTTGGCAGCGGTGGCACTATTCTTGACTAATGAACAATGTGACCTCAGTGATAAGGTTTTTGGCCTATATATGTGTTGTACCGATAATGCAACACATTACTAAAAACTTTATCTGTTTAAACATTCACAGGGAATATAAATGGATGTAGGCAAGCATGTGATTGTCTCACATTAGCCTTCTTGGCCTACATTTACTGCCATGCCAACAAAATGAGATAATCTACAGGAGGACATAGCTCATTAACCTGCTGGACATGTAGTGCATGTTCCCCAAGGGAGGAAAAAACCTGTGTATTATCTTGATCCGACCGACACAGAGGCTTGTTTGTCACACCATCCTCATGAAATCAGTGTAGACTGAGAGAAAGGTACAGCTGTTGCAATGATCCCCACAAGAGTACAAAGGAAATATGGGACGACGTATGGAGTATGGCGATAACCTTGTCTTGGCTGTGGATGCCAATCTGACCAGCGAGATGAACAGAGACTCAGGCTAGCAGCAGATAAGGGAGACAAAGTGAAAACACAGGCCGGAAAGATGACAGGAGAAGGTTGTGGCGAGGGACCGGGAGGGTTGGGGAGGGGGAAAAGGGTACGGAAAGATGCAGAGGCACACGGCAAGGACAGAGAGGAGGAGATGAAGCGGGTGGGGAGTTGAAAAAGAAGTCACAGGCCAACCGGGACTGATTCTTGTTATCTTGCCACTGTCATTATTTTGTCATTATTGCAGTTGGGGCCTCACTTGGTGTAAAACCGATAAGAGACAAAGGGCTCAGACATTTGCGTAAGACACGGCCTACCTAAGTTGTGACAAGGAAACTTTTGCAGTCCTTTAGGAAGTAACTTCCAGGGGTAATGAATATTTTTGGCCAACCGAAAATAACTGAATGAAAGGGCACTGCTTAGTTTTAGTTGTCCTTAAAAGGTAATCCACAGGTTGCCACCATCCGATTTACCCAAATACATTCCAGTTGATCAAAATATTAAAATAGTACGACATAATGCAAAAACCTCTTAATGATGTTAGAACAATGATGTGTGTCCCTAGAGCTTGTTTATCATCTCCATCCACATTTGAGAGAGGAAGCACTCAAATGGTTGTTTTACCCCCCAAAGTTTTGAGACCATAAACAAACTCCCTCGCAGCCCCTTTTTCATGGTCATGTTACCACCTCTGACCTTCCCCTTACTAGATGAGAATGCATCTAGTGTGGGCATAAACCTAGGCTGATAGTCAATAAATCAATTAATTGAACGATAAATAAAACTGAAATTGATAACTTTGCTGGCATCAATAAGCTGCTATGTCCGTGTGTGTTTGTTTTGTTCATCCATCACTTCCAAGCAGGGAGCAAGAGGCTTCACTATCGCTCTCAGTGCCCGATCGAGTTTATTCAATATCAGACTTAAATGAACGTGAACAAAATTATGAAAAAAAAATTAAATGAACGGCGTAAACCCTCCTGTCAGTCATCTGCAATCTTTGTCTCACACAGCTCAAGTGTTGCTAACATTTGTATCCTCATGTACCACTCAATGATAACGTTGTTGTGTCTAAAATACAGACAGCATGCATTACATTCCACACACGCACATGCACGCACACACACAATATATTGAATGTTGTGAATGAATGTGAATGGTTAGTGTTGGAATTTCTCAAATCAGTCGACAAATGTTGTAGTAGTAACATTTTTAAGAGAAATAGTAGTACGGAATTCCTGGAATTTCGGAAAGACCGGGAATTTTTACAGTTCAAATAACATCTTAGTTTTTTTTCCTGATAAGAGGAATGTTTTGACGGTGGAACGGTTGAAGTTGGTTGAAAAATGTGGGAGGAGTAGTTGCCAGAAAAAAGGGTGGAAATAGAGCTTTGGAAAACCAGGTATTCTGGAAAATCCTGGAAATGTTTTAAACTTGGAAAGATTATAGTTTGAATTTCCAGAATGGCGGAATGTGTTGAATGAAGGTGAAATGGTTTGAATAGGATGAAACATTTGGAAATGGTGGTAGTTTGAAAAATGGCCAATTCATTTAGAGTGGGATAATTGTCCTGGACAATCTAGAATTCTGAGAAATCTGAGAATTTTTGGAGTTTGGAAAGCCCACGACTCCCGAATAGGCTGAACAGTTTGAAGTTGAAATGGTTTGAATCGGGTGAAAAATGCGAAAGGTAGAGAGCGCCAAAATCTGGAGAAGAAGTAGAGGAATAATAATAAATAGATTAATTTTGGTGTAGATAACCATGTGTGTGAATACTTTGAAGCATTCACACAATAAACAAGTAGAGTGCAAAGAGCAACCCGACTTACATTTTAGTATTAAAATAAGCAGCAACATTTGAATTATACAGCAAAACGATAGAACGTAACAAGAAACTTATATGTTTCAACTTGTTAATAATAAACACATTCGTCTTCAACTGTCCAGTATAACTGTTTTAACCTTTTTTTTTTTTTTTAATACATGCGTCTTAGCCATTTGTGCATATTATATGAGGAAGTCCTATTGACACTGCCTAGACAACGCTCTCATCATGCACCTGGCCACACGCCCGCCGCCACAAACAGATTGCCAATCACTGACAAGTGCAAATAAGTTACAGCCTACTGTATATGTAAAAAGCGGATGCACAATAGCGCTTCTGAGATGTCAGAGACAGGTGTGGACAAACATTGCTAATTAGCCAATATGGCATGTTTCCGATAGGCCTTAATAAAAGTCTTAATGCTAGATTTCCGACAAATTTACGAAACACTATTGTTGGACCTGTGAGACTTATTCAAAACTGTTGAAAAATACTATCTTCAAGACAACTGCAATGAGGTCAGACCTCCGAAGTGGGATATTTTTTCTACTTCCAATATGTCTGCAATTCAAAATAATCTCTCAAATCAACTCCCTTTAATAAGTTAACACCATTCAGTTGAATTATTGAGAAAGTATAGTAGCAGCCATCTCACCACCGTCATTAGCAGCTTGTCAAACCACTGTAGCTTGAGCTCCGCGCGAGGCCACATGTCAGGCCTGAGGGCCGTCTTCATCAGGCTAACACAGCGACGAGACAGCAGCTCCCCCGGAGACCCGGCCACATTGGTACTGTCGTTCACCTGGGGGATGGGGAGGGGGCAAAGAAAGGTTGGTACACTTATCATCATAGCTGACAAAGAGTCCCACAATGGGTTCAGGGGGAGGAGAGAAATCACACAAGTCAAGGAGAGACTCGAGAAAGAGGGCCGTTGCTATTTTGCAGCATTTTATTTATGGGACAAGAATTTGACAGTGCCATAGTCACTATAGCACCATAGAAACGATTATTCAAGCAGCACGCCAGTTCAAGGCTAAATGCTGACAATGAAACCCTGTCATTTATAGAGTGCTGTGAACGTCTGCTTGATCATATTTCCTGAACATTCCTTCTACCGAGTACAATTGGGTATCCCAATACTAGGTTACATCTCCTTTGTAACATTCATATAAAATGTTGGTTACAGAAGAAACTCAGACTAAGAGGTCTGTGTGTGTTGGAGGTGTTACCTGGCATGCAATCCGGATGAGGAAGTTGACCACAGTGTCCGTGTGTTGTTTGTCAACAGGTTTAGTGAGCATTGTCTCTGTTCCTGGCATGGACTGGCTGCGACCAAACACCTAAAAATAAACAGTAATAATGGTTGTGCTTAAAAGACAGGAGTATTAAACTGGCGGCCCGAGGACAAAATATGTACTGGGAATGACACCCTACCGGCCCCCAGAGTACAGTTCATAACTTGAGAGAAACATTTTTGCAGCAAATTCCTAAAAACACCTCAGTGCTCCTGTTGTATAGAGGAACTTGGAGCACTGTAAACACATTGGCAGATCCTTGCATTGTCATTTTGACCTTGCAAGTAAACATTAAACACTGGGGTCCAAACTTGTGATTTACATAACTGAGGTGATTTTCAAGGCACCCATTTAAGTCTTCTCCTTTCTGGCAGTTACACAATTTTTTTTTAATAATGTGATTCATGTAATTAATAACTTTGCCCTTGCTTGTTTATTTCAGATTCAGATGCTACTTTTTTGGTTAAACTTGTAATGTTCCTCAAGGTTCCAGTTGGGCTATATATGGCCTGCGAGTTTATTCAAAAAAACTTTTGAAACACATTTTTGCGAAGGATAAAAAAAAACCCTACAGTTGTAGAGATGATCTTTGACTTGCTTTTTTGCAAAAGGTCCTTGAAACCGCAAAACGCACCTGTACTGCTGACAAAATTAAATGTCTACTGAAGGACATTGGTTCCCTTGAATACACAAAATAAAACTAATAGTAAAGAGAAATGTTCGGCCCCCCCGGTCCTTAACTGTCTGGAAATATGGCCCCCCCAAAACAATTAATTTAAATATCCTTGGGCTAGGAAGTCTCCATATATGACAAATGTATTGCGAGACCATATTAAAATGTATATATTGTTTTTTATGTAAGAGTAATTTCCAGTTCATGACAGTGACTAAGTTATTTCCAGAAGTTTGCACACCATCTGCACACGAGGGGGAAAACATTTGATTTGTGTCAGATATTGCCCACGGAGCATTTAACAATTACTAGTTATTTTTGACAGTTCAGAAGAAAATAGCTCATTCTGTCACAGTGGGAGTGAGATGAAACAGATGTGAGATGCAATTCTATTCCGAGGTAAAAATGAATTCAGACAGTAGAAACGATGCTGTCACCTCCTGTTGGCAAGTCCTTGCCTTAAAGAGATGCTGTTTGATCAAACTGTTGTGCAATCATTTGGAAACAATACAGCTCAAGGGCAACCGTGAAGCAGTTTCAAGTGGTTGCTAATTTTGGAGGAGGGAAACAACAAATGATAGAATGTAAATAAGCTCACAGTGGAGGCCGCTCCAGCCGCCGCACGGAATCTTTTGACATCTTGTCCGGCGGTGGTTGCATCTGTCGACAGCCCCCTTTTCAGAGCGCCGCCACTGGTTCCCTCACCACTGGGTCCGATGTCTGCCTCGGACTCAGGCTGCCAAGACAGATAGAAATGTACTTAGAGTTCATACTGTGGGAACAAACTAGTGTAAATTGTCCAATTATTGCCTTTTTCAATAACCTCAAAGTCTCCTATAGTCGCAGGGATGTGGTCTACAAAAGCAAATAACCGCCTGGGTCTCTATTTAGAAAAAAAACACCAAAAAACACTGGCATTAACAGCTATGCTACGTCTTTTATTAACTCCCCTAGAATCCACTAGCTCCATTTGAACTTTTTTCAGTGGTAGGCATCCAGCAGATTGATCTACCTCTACATGCGCTTTAGAGTGTTGCTTTTACTAAGCTGTTGTAGAGAAGTCAGTGCGTTTCACTTGCAATACTGTTGTTTACAAATAACCTATCTGTGATATTATTACTGGCCAAGCAGTTTGCTCCTTACCAATATTATAACATTGGTTTTGTTGCTGCAGTTGCACCCTCTTAATATTAACCAGAGAAGAGGGCTACATTTTCCTTTCCACTTTCTCTGTTAAGTTTAGCATTACCCGCCCTCTTTTGGTTTGGATAAATAAACTACCAGATATACCTAAAGTGTTTACATTACAATATGTACAGTTGTATTAGCGAAGGTATGTATTCCAGCGTTTTTCAACCACTGTGCCGTGTACCGTGAGATACAGTCTGGTGTGCCGTGGGAGATTATGTCATTTCACCTAATTGGGTTAAAAATATTTTTTGCAAACCAGTAATTATAATCCGCAAATGTGCCGTTGAGTGTCTGTGCTGGTTTAGAGCTTGGCAGCGTAACCGTGTAATACCCTTCCATATCGGTAGGTCGCAGCAGGTAGCTAATTGCTTTGTAGATGGTCGGGAACATGGTTTGTCCTGATCACAATATGCAGACGACAGCGGGAGGCAGGGTGCAGGTAAAAATGTTTCTAATGCTTAAACCAAAAATAAACAAAAAGCATTGAAACTTAGGGATGGCTATGCAAAACTAAACTAAAACTGAACTGGCTGCAAAGTTTACAAAAACAGAATGCTGGACGACAGCAAAGACTTACAGCGTGTGGAGCAGACGGCGTCCACAATGTACATACATACATAACATGACAAACAACCCCAAAATAGGAGTGCAAGACAAGAACTAAAACACTACAAACAGGAAAACACCCAAAACCTCAAAATAAGTCACGGCGTAATGTGACAGGTCGTGACATACTTCGAGACAAGAGTTATAGTGATGCATGCTTGGTCATGGTTTAAATTCATATCCAACCATTGCGAGAACAACTTTTTACTGTCAATATCGGCTGCCGAGTTAAATTTTTAAAATAATTTCTGCTGGTGCTGTGCCTCGGGATTTTTTCAATGAAAAAAAATGTGCCTTGGCTCAGAATAGGTTGAAAAACACTGCTGTATTCCACCCTTTCAAAAGGTGCATTAACACACCTCCATCCATCCATTTTCTGGATAGGTTGATTGGCAACACTAAATTGGCCCTAGTGTGTGAATGTGAGTGTGAATGTTGTCTGTCTATCTGTGTTGGCCCTGCGATGAGGTGGCGACTTGTCCAGGGTGTACCCTGCCTTCCGCCCGATTGTAGCATTAACACACCTGTTGGTCTTTAATCCTTTGCAGTTCCCACTTGATGACCACCTCTGCCAAGTCCACAGCCAGCTTTCTTTGTTCAATGGTCACAGTCGGGATGAAGCCCAGACGCTGCATTGCGCTGATCATGTGCTGCACCAGGTGGTGGCGCACAGGATAGTAAACCTGTTGAAACATTCACATGATATATGGAACATTTTAAAAATAATACAATACGTACAGTAGTAATGGTATCACTAGCTAAAGTAAGCAAGACAGTTTTTTATGTGACCACTAAATATAGTTATAAATATCAGGTACACAGGAGAAAGTTTGCTTTTTATGTTCAGGTGACATTATGAGCTCAGATTTTAGAAAGATGACAGCCGCCGAGATAAACATGATGCACTGTGAGTCCTATCCACTTAGTTTCAAGGACGTGACACACACTTAGCTCTGCGCATTCACACTGGAGGCTTACTTAGCCTCTTCGCAAGGCCAACTGGGACTCTCAAGCACGCAGACAAAAAGAGCGAGAGATGAGATGTCTATCAGGGGGCTGCTGCTAGTGACAAAGAATATTAAAGCTTCTCACTTTCAGGGTAATTATAGTCGATGGAGCAGGACTTCACCGCCCCTTAATGACAGAGAGGCTAAGCCCTGTCCATCACATGTGCACACACACACAGACACACACACACATACTCAAAGTCTCTCATCTGTCTGCCATTATCTCCCCAGTGCAATTATGCTGATGTGATTACATTAGATTAGTCAGCTGGCCCAATGAGAGCAACCTGTCAGTGAGATATAGAAGAAATTCAAGGAAAAAGTCAGTTCTGTGGCAAAAAAACCCTCATTCTCTGAACAGGTGAAGCCGGAAAGACAAAATGCGGAGGAATAGAGGGTCAATCAAGTTTTAAGAGTGCAAACATTTAGGTCAGTTATCCTTTGCTGGTGTTCATGGGTCAAACTTCTGAAGGTATCTACTTTACAGCAATGGCTGCCAGCATGCAGGTACTGTTATGGTGCAAAGTGCCACTATCGGAGCCACTGTCAACATGCTCCATCAATAGGGCTCAAATGTCTATTTTGAAATATAAGCTACACACATCTCAGCTCATTAAGTGATCTCCAATGGCATCAGCCATATAATCAATGAGAGCAGAAGAAGAGTGTTCAATTTTCCAGTAAAGCTCCAGACGTCTGAAGTTTATTGTCTTTGGTTACGATGCACTAATAAGTGATATCAACACTAAGGGTGTCAAAAAACAAATACCGTACTTTTCGGAGTATAAGTCGCACCTGCCGAAAATGCATAATAAAGAAGGAAAAAAACATATACATCGCACTGGAGTATAGGTCACATTTTTCGGGGAAATTTATTTGATAAAACCAAACACCAAGAATAGATATTTGAAAGGCAATTCAAAATAAATAAAGAATAATGAACAACAGGCTGAATAAGTGTACGTTATATGACGCATAAATAACCAACTGAGAACGTGCCTAGTATGTTAACGTAACATATTATGGTAAGAGTCATTCAAATAACTATAACATATAGAACATGCTATACGTTTACCAAACAATCTGTCACTCCTAATCACTAAATCCCATGAAATCTTATACGTCTGGTCTCTTATGTGAATGAGCTAAATAATATTATTTGATATTTTACGGTAATGTGTTAATAATTTCACACAGAAGTCGCTCCCGAGTATAAGTCGCACCCCCGGCCAAACTATGAAAAAAAACTGCGACTTATAGTCCAAAAAATACGGTATATCGATTTTCAGATTAATCGCAATTCTTATTTGGAATGATTGTTAATCCATCCATCCATCTATTCATTTTCTACCGCTTGTCCCTTACGGGGTCGCAGGGGGTGCTGGAGCTGCATTTGAGCGGTAGGCGGGATACACCCTGGACAAGTCTCCACCTCAGTGCAGGTCCAACACAAATAGACAGACAACATTCACACTCAGATTCACACATTTAGTGTTACCAATCAACCTATCCCCAGGTGCATGTCTTTGAAGGCGGGAGGAAGCCACCTTCATGAAAGGGAACCCACGCAGTCACGGGGAGAACATGCAAACTCCACACAGAAAGATCCCGAGCCCAGGATCGAACCCAGGAACTTTGTATTGTGAGGCACTCATAGTAACCCCTGGTCACCACGCTGCCCATATTCGTTAATGATTCTTCTTCAAATTTGCATCACAATTTCTATATTATTTGTAACCGTTGCCGAACTTTTTTTTCGAAAAGCTGTATCTTGCCAAGTCACTGGTGTGTCTGTTTGTGTGTAACAGGAAGAAAAGCTTGCATGGGAACACAAAAAATACTTTTGTTTTTGTTTTTTCAATCTGTCCTTTCTCGCCTCTCAGGTAAATCTCATTGTTGATGTAGATGCCAATATTTGCTGTACAGATTTACTTCAGAAAAGAAAAGTGCATATGTTCCTTCTTGACTGCACTTAAATGTAGAATATATGTATAATATAGTTATATTATTCACTTGTGAATAATGCTGTATAGCATTTATTTTCTATTGTGAGCGAACTGTGGTGCTGAATAAAGTACTTTCTATTCTATTCTATTCTATTCGATTCTATTCTATTTTCTTTTAACTAATAATGAAATTGAACAGAGCTGTTCATTTATTTTATGGAGGAATGTAGTTAATCATAGAACTGGTATCCAATGTTATATAAAAAAAAAAGTACACATTTTAAATAGAGAATTGTTTTGAATCGAGAATCGATTTTGTATGAAATAGTTACCCCCAAGAATTGAATAGAATCGAATCTAGTGGGGCTCAAAAATTCACAGCCCTAATTAAACCTGTTCCTCCAGGATTTTGCAGGATTTTTTTATGATTGTCGTGGCCAAAATGCCTAAATTTGCTGCATTTTTTTCAGGACGTTGCTATAAAAGTTGCGATATGTTGAGGCTTCTTTTTTTCACAAACATTGAATCAGTTCATCCATCTACCCTGTACCGCTTGTCCCTTTTGGGGTCGTGGGGTGGCTGGAGCTGATCCCAGCTGCACTCGGGCGGAAAGGGGGGTACTCCCTGGACAAGCTTTAATGATTTTATGAATTTATTATCAATGTTTTAAGTGTTCCTTGAACTTTAAACTCAAAAGCACAAGATTGCAACAAAAATTGGAAAACAAACACTGTAAAGATGTTTCACTTGTTTTACACAGACTTAAAAATACACAATACATAGCAGTAAACGCAAATACTTAGAGCTTATTGTCAAATAACTGTACTGTTTTAGGTCATTATAACTAATACTAGAAACAAATAATTACAGAAAAAAACACCACTAATACATTTAACCCCCATACATTAGAGAAAATTGTGAACTGCTGGTGGTATTTTTTGTTGGTAAATAAGAGATAATAAGAGATTATTGTCACACTTCAACATCTCTTGTCATGTAAATGCTGCATCAGCATTGCAAATTAAAATATACCCTTAATTTCCTCACTGCAGATAAATACAGATTAAATCCACATATAAATACATCAACTAGGAAGTCAGTATGCCAATGTGTTGCTAAACGTTGATATTGTAGATTTAATATACTCCATTACCCAGAAATCTTAGCGCCGTAAACAGGAAAAGTAGGTGTGAGTTAGCACGTGTGGACGACAATTGTGCCGTTTGTACATAAGACTTTAAATATTTTTGCTGATCCTGCTTCGTCTACACAAGATTCAAACATGTTTTTAATTAGACAGTTGACGCTCACATTTCAGCACCGCTCAGGGTCAAATTCAATTGAAAAAAAAATTACGCTGATTAGCCAAAATATGTGGGGAAGTTGCGGGCATTGGACAAAGTTGTGAGGCTGAGCACAATTTGCGGGGATTGGTTGAATTGTCTGGAATTGGATTAATCTCATCACTAAAAGTGTGTGCAAATAGACATCTCATCATCATGATTATTATTAGTATACATTACATAGAAATTAATCTGTTACTTGACTTACTCTCAGCATGAATGAACACACTGGCAATCAAACCCTGGACTGGTGACGAGACGGACGCAGGAAGTGGATGGGTGACCTACTCTAATTGCAGGTGACTTATTTTGCTTCGACTCACCCTGAAGTGCTGCACTATGAGATGCAGTATGTGGACCAGCTGCGGTACAGTGTGGCCCTCCTCCACGATGATTTTGCGAGTCCAGTGTGTCAGCATCTGGTGGCCGTCCTCCATGCGAGCGGGCACAGCTGGCGTGAGGATAGCCATAGCCTGGCGAACAATGGCACGGGCCTCCATGGTGTGCGCTTTTAAAAGGCTGTGGAAGACCTAAAACAGCAATACATGTTCACTCCGTTAATATTTGTCTGCCTCCAACTTTCCTCCACGTCGTAAAGTGAATTGTAATTATATAGCGCATTTTCTTTAGTGACTCAAAGTGCTTTACATTGAGAAGCCCATTATCTACATTTAAGCTACATTTACACCAGTTTGGGTGGCACTGGGTACAAAGGGGGTAAAGTGTCTTGCCCAAGGACACAACGGCAGTGACTACGATGACGAAAGCTGGATTCGAACCAGGAAAAGACTACATTTCTGGTTGGCTGCTCTACCATCTGAACCACATCACTCAGGAGCAGGTAGTCCCACCACAGCATTTATTGTAGGGATGCTGGGAAAAAGCTAAAAAACTTAATGTGTTCAATACCCATATGATTTTGTGACATGTACACACGTATTGGTTATAATTGGGCTATGTCCAAAGGTAAGTGTGTGTTTCATTTTCCCTCCTCTGGCATATTTCTCACCTGCAAGACAATCTTCTTGTGAATAGCAAACTTGGCAATGATGTGCGCCAGCAGTAGGTGTCCGCTGTATTTACATGCAGGGTCCACGCAGGCTTTCGGAAGCAGACACGGCCAGGCGAACGTCATGAGGCGCCGCAGCTTGCTGTTGCGGGACTTGTTGTTGTCGTGAATGTGGTGGGGCGCATGCTCTACCAGCAGAGTGGAGAACTGCAACAAGCATATCCGGAGAGAGTCCAGCAGGTCAGCCTGTTTTTCTGGATCTAGAACCTGGGTGGGGGCAAGAAACGGAAATAGTTAAAGTTAAAGTACCACTGATAGTCACACACACTAAGTGTGGTAAAATTGCACTATGCATTTGACCCATCCCCTTGTTCCACCCCCTGGGAGGTGAGGGGAGCAGTGAGCAGCAGCGGTGGTCGCGCTCTTGAATCATTTTGGTTATTCAACCCCCAATGCCAACCCTTGATGCCGAGTGCCAAGCAGGGAGGTAATGGGCCCCATTTTTATAGTCTTTCGTATGACTCGGCCAGGGTTTGAACTCACAACTTACCAATCTCAGGGCAGACACTCCAACCACAAGTAGATACACTTGATGCTCATTCAGACTCGTATAGTAATTGCTTCATTAAATTAAGTCGACCATTTTATATCAAAATACCCATCACTATTTCAATCACCCTTATGGGAACAGACAACATGCATTGACAAAAACTATTACAGTTAACACTCATTTATAAAGAGCAAAAATTATTCAATAGGTTCTGTTTACAGATACTTATCGGGTTGATATGAGGAATAACGACGTCTAACTGATAAATCCGATTACATTTTTAAAAAAAACTTCAGATATCGGGAAAGAGTGCTGTCAACTGTTTCTCATGAGCTCATTGTAAACGAACACTGTGTCGATCATGTGGCACGTCCACACTGTTTCAGAGGAAGACATATCACTTGCCATTTGCCTCAAATGTTCTGCAAACATTCCGCATGAAGGGAAAAATAATCATTGAGCGTCAACACATGAAACCTTACAAGACACCTGAAACAACAAAAACACTATGACTGTATTTTGAAGGCCTACAAAGACAGACAACTGCACTGCTAAAGAAATTGTGCCCCACTCAGTGGCAAAAAAAAGGTATGCACACAATACAGTAAAATCTATATTTAAAAAAAGCAATAGATAAGTTATCAGTTGTGGTCTTTAGAAGCTGGAAGTTACCTGTAAAGGCTTGGGGGAAAAAGTGCATCCCTAAGATAACCATAAAACAGGAAATATAATTAACTGTGACATAGCAAGGGCTGGGTGCTCAGTACAATTTCAGCAATAATACATTGAGCAGAAAAAAAGACTTCATATACTTTAGATGTAAAGTTTTATACATGCCACCAACCAAAAGCTTTTCATCTTGCCGCTCACACACAGCAGTGACCTGGAGAGATTCAGCCGTGACAGAAATGTTGGCAAGTCAGTAAATAACAGAGAGAGAGTGAAGACACTAATCTTAAGACAATAATGACCAAATGGAGCAGATCATCCAACAACTGTTGAGCAGCTGGGAATATTATTACACAAGCTAATATGCCAGCATGTGTAATTAAGATGTCAGAAAAGGTTGATCGTAATGCAAAAAAACATGATTGACAGGAGTGTTTGTTAGTGTGACAGAGAAGATGTAATGAGGGAATGTCCATTACCAGAGCTGTTATGCAGCAGTAGAGTTAGGGGAAAAAATTGTATTGGAATTTGATTGAACCTACACTGGAATATATGGACGGTTAAGTCTTCACTTGAGTCTCATGTCATTAACAGCCAATAAGACAGGTGTTAGTTACTTATTGAATCTACCACAGCATAAAAACACACGCTGACCTTTAACATGGCCACATCGTGACCTCTACACCAGAATTATAGTATTGTTTGACAAATGAAACAGAACTTGTGGTATTAAATAATTGATAGAAGACAGATAGAAGAAATGTTAAGAAGGCCAACAATTGGCGTGATAAGGAAAATGCGTGCAGACTTAGAGTGAGGTTGAGAGGCGGATTTGTTGTTGACAAGAGCTAAGTTATGAGAGAAAATGCATCAGGTAATAAAATCAGGGAGACAAAGTTGTTGACTAATGAACATCGAGTGGAAGGGGTGGGAGAGCAATGAGTGCTGAGTGGGGGAGGGAAATTTAAACAATGCATTAGAGCAGGGGTCGGGAACCTTTTTGGCTGACAGCCATGAAAGCCAAATATTTTTAAAATGTATTTCCGTGAGAGCCATAAAATGTTTTTTTTAACACTGAGTACAACTAAATGCGTGTTTTTTTAATTGAGACTGACATTTTTACTGTAAAATGACTCTATTATTCTTTTTAATAACATTGTTATTCTAAAGTTACCCAATAATAAATATAATACTGTACTTCTTACCATTAATGCGACATCTTGAACAGGTGCGATAGAAAACGGATGGTTGGATTAAAATGCATGACAATGTTTTATAATTTGAACGTTATTTTTAACACTGTTATTACCAGCGGAATTATTCATTACTTATCGTGTTAAGCAATGTCAGCTAAGATTTATCTAAGAGCCAGATGTAGTCATCAAAAGAGCCACATCTGGCTCTAGAGCCATAGGTTCCCTACCCCTGCATTAGAGTGTAAGGGTGCATGTGTACCTTCGTGATGAAGACGCTGGTAATGCTTTCTGGATTGTCCCCCTCTGGATTTGGTGGGCCAAGCAGCTGTTCTCCTTCCCCCTTCTCAAAGCTGTATAGGAAGGCTGGATTCAGGATGTGCTGCAGCACCTTTAAGTCAGAAAAACACAAACCCAGCCCAATTTTTTTTTAATATTATACCCACGAACGGAGAGGCAGAACTGGTCATCACTATGCGTGTCTAAAAAAGCATTTTAGAAAAAAATCTGCACAATCTCAGCTCACAAAAGCACTAATATGCTACACTCTAAAAAACGGAGATAACAGGGGCTTTTACAGTGTGCGATAACATAATTAATTAGCTGGGTATACCAACAGATGTGAGGCAATTTGGACCAATAACAAGAGTACTAAAACACGTCGCATTTAAACAATCATGACAGCAAGGCACTCCTACTCTATATGTTACCTTAATTAAATAAAGCCATAGTAGTGATTGCTTTTACACTGCAATGCTCACAGGCCTGTCTTGTATAAGGCAGACAAGTGTTAGCCCTTTTTCTTAATACTGGCCAGACAAGAAAATATAGTACTGTATAGCATGCTGCTACAGCTGTGTTTTTCAACCTTTTTTGAGCCAAGGCACATTTTATTCATTGAAAAAATGCGGAAGCACACCACCAGCGGAAAACATAAAAAAATGAAACTCAGTAGCCGATATTGAGAATAAAAAGTTGTTCTCACAAGTGTTTGATATGAATTCAAACCATAACCAAGCTTGCACCACTTTAGCTCTTGTCTGAAAGTACCGTCACGACCTGTCACATCACACCGTGACTTATTTGGAGTTTTTTGGTGTCTTCCTGTGTGTAATGTTTTAGTTCTTGTCTGGCGCTCCTATTTTGGTTGCTTTTCCTGTTTTGTTGGTCTTAATGCTATTTAAGTTGTCGCTATCTTTCATTGGTGATTGTCATGTCGTGTTTGGATGTACTTTGTGGACGCCGTCTGCTCCACACGCTGTAAGTCTTTGCTGTCGTCCAGCATTCAGTTTTTTTGCAACCAGTTCAGTTTTAGTTTCGTTCTGCACAGCTTTCCTAAGCTTCAATGCCTTTTCTTAGCGGCACTCGCCTTTTGTTTATTTTTGGTTTAAGCATTAGATACCTTTTGACCTGCACACTGCTGTCTGTCTATTGTGATCACGACAAACCATGTTCTCGACACCTACAAAGCAATTAGCTACTTGCTGCCACCTACTGATATGGAAGAGTATAGCATGGTTACTCTGTGGAGCTCTAGACAGCACAGACAACAACGGCACATTTGCGGAATATAATTACTGGTTTGCAAAAAATATTTTTTAACCCAAATAGGTAAAATTACATATTCTCCCACGGCACAGCAGACTGTATCTCACGGCACGCTAGTGCTACAGTAGGTTCTCTTTCTGGCTCTTAGACAATTGTGAAGAAGTGCTGAAATCTACAGGGACTATTCCCAGAATAAGCACATGGAGACACAGACTTGATTGGCCCGTAAAATTGCAGAATATCTCACCCACAATAAAGCTAAAGAGTGCATTTAATAAAGAAGGTGCTATCTGTTAATGAGCCCTGCTATTCAATCCAACATCGAGGAGAGCAGGGCGACGCTGAGTGAAGAACAATCTAAGGCAGCATATGGTCCCCCCCTCCTCCATTAGCTCATTACTTGCGCACAGTGTACGCACATCCGTGCTGGATTCAAGTGCAGACGCACAACCCAAATGAAGACGCCGAGAAAATGCACTGCACACTAGTCTGTTTTCTTCAGCCTCATCTGTTCCTATCATTTCTCAGCTTCTCTACCATCAATCACTGTACAATCACAGCATATTTTTGTGACATAATTAGATGAGGTGATGCTGCGGGCAGTGAGGTAACACAAATGCACTCGAACGCTCTTTGCGCATGCAGCCTACAACTAATTTTGCATGTGTCTTAATTAGGTAAATCCAATTTCCATATCAATACATGCGTGTGAGTTTTGCAGGGCGCTACTACCCCTGTGGCTCATTAACTATCGGCCCAATGTATAGAGCAGGGATTATGACACTAAATGGTTAGAAAGTGACATAGTGATCACCGCAGCGTAATCCGCGCTAGGATCAAACAAAGCACAAGAGGAACAAAAACAACAAACTCCAGCAGACTATGAAAAAGGCGTGGTTTGCCTCATCAATTTCATACTGGTTTTTGAATGCTTGACTGCTTGAATTATATACAGACTGCAAGGCGAAAACAAAGTACGGGTAAGTATAAGAAGGGAGCAGCAGAAGGTTAGTTTGTCTGTTCATCACAGATCTTACTCGGTTCTGTATTTTTTCTTTGTCTCGCTCCATGTGAAATATTCATGCCGGTGATGCTGCACCAAATCCCAACACGCAGTCTCACAAACACACACAGTGATGGTAATTATTGAAATGTCAAAGGACGTCACACCCGCCTGCGCTCAGTCTTTTGATCATAGATAATACGTATGTGCAAACACGTTCCAACAGGAGTGCCTCCTCTTCTTCGAGCTGCAACATGCAGTGCTACTTAATGCTACATTCCGGGAGTTGCATAAGAAAAGCTATGCAGCGATGTACACTTTCAGAGATACCTACCTCCATGCACCGAGAAACTAAGCGACCAAAATTAACGCATTCTTTGTTGCCCTAAGCGCCACCTCGCTGTATATGGAGTCGTGCTTTTTGTGTAACCCTGCCAATTAAAAAACAAAAATAGCATCGTCAACGACTAAAGCAAAATTCTACTGGGACTCTGGGAGGAAGTTCATAATGGAAGAAAAAACTGCACTCTAATCCAATAAGCAGGTTGTGAGCAGCATCACATACACAAGTATGTATCCTGAGCACAATTATCAGAGTGTAAGTGCTCCTGCCAGTTATTTGGCTCCAGTGTGCCAGAGAACGCCTTCTCCACTGACCCGTTTGTAATTTACAGCAGAGCTGGGGCTCCTCTGTGCCAGTCTCAAAGCTTGGTACAGCTGCTCAAATTGTGAGTGTGTGAATGTGAGAGTGCATGGAGCCTGGTTAAAAAGCAGCCAGAATGAGTGTAATGCTTTCTGCAGCATGTCAGGTAAAAAGGACATAGGAATCAATCTGTTGTGCCACTAAGGGTCCAGAACCAGAACAAAAAAAATAACCTTTGCAATTGGATCAAATAACTTCATGCACAAATGAGACAAACTAGGTGCCTTTATATTTACACTTTCAGCAGTAAGCCAATCAGCTGAGGAGAATGAATAGTTCATGCCGTATAATTGACAATGCATTCGTCACATAAATTCTGAAGCTGTAAAAAAGGGCAAAAACAGACTTTGCAAGCTATAGTCAAACCAGTTTACTTTGTAGAGTGAGAATGTGCCTTAATGTTACATTTGCATTATTACTACTCTTATCAGGAAATAGAAAAATGAGTAATAAAAAACACTTTAGGTGTAGTCAATACATTTATTCCAATCACTGTTTAAATTGAATTATGTACAGGGGCTACAAGTTTAAAAGGGGACATATTCTGCATTTGAGATTCAAAGATTTTAAAAGGTCATATTGCAATTTGTTCTACATTTAATACACTTTATTTTGGTCTACATGAAATGTAATTGTGGTTCTTTGGTCAAAATGTTGCATAGGTTATGTTTGACAGATCAACTTCAAGCCGCCTTCTGACCACCTCGTCAGAATGTGCCATTTTTTGGTTGGTCTTATTTACGTTCCTCCCCTTCAACAGCGTCTTCTCCCCTAGATTTTGCCGCTTTCAAAGGGAGTCTACTGACAGACATAAGTTAGAACTATACGCTACTTTCTATTAGAAACAGCAACAGCGGAAGATGCATGAGCATGTACAAGCCAGTCTACCCCACAATAAACGGATAGGGAAATAGAAGAAGTGTATTTACTACAATATTGGCCTACAATGGCCAACTTCCGAAGAGAGCTTTGGGGAAATTTCTACCATATATGGAGATATGGCGTGTCTAAATGAAATTAAGCAATGGATGTCCGCTAACTTTTTGCAACTCAACGCCAAGAAAACGAAAATGCTGATTATCGGTCCTGCTCGACACCAACATCTATTTAATAATACCACCTTAACATTTGACAACCAAACAAATACTCAAGGCGACTCGGTAAAGAATCTGGGTATTATCTTCGACCCAACTCAAATAAGAGTGTTACTAAAACGGCCTTCTTTCATCTCCGTAATATCGCTAAAATTTGTTCCATTTTGTCCACTAGCGACCCTGAGATCATTATTCATTATGGCCACCGGACACAGGTCTGGTGGCCAAGGATGAAGTGCTGGCTGTCCAGAGTCGGGACCCGGGGTGGACCGCCTGTGCATCGGTTGGGGACATCTCTCCACTGCTGACCCGTCTCTACTTGGGATGGTCTCCTGCTGGCCCCACTATGGACTGAACTCTCACTATTATGTTAGCTCCACTATGGACTGGACTCTCACTATTATGTTAGCTCCACTATGGACTGGACTCTCACTAATATGTTAGATCCACTGTGGACTGGACTTTCAAAATATTATGTTAGACCAACTCGACATCCCTTGCTTTCGGTCTCCCCTAGAGGGGGGGATTGCCCACATATGCGGTCCTCTCCAAGGTTTCTCATAGTCATTCACATCGACGTCCCACTGGGGGGAATTTTTCCTAGCCCTTATGTGGACTCTGTACCGCGGATGTCGTTGTGGATTGTGCAGCCCTTTGAGACGCTTGTAATTTAGGGCTATATAAACAATCATTGATTGATTGATTGGTTGATATCTGGTGACGTCACAAATAGGGAAATTGGGCAAATTTTAAACAGCTTTTTGAAGTAAGTATGAACAAAGGCAAACTTGCTTTAGAAATATTTCTGCAATGCCTCCATGGTTTGATTGCAAATTTTCATGACATATGCGGATCGCAAACACACAAAAACAGGTAACAATAAGTAAAACAAGTGGGTTTTGCATCATAGGTCTCCTTTAAAGCAGTTCATTGGGGTATGGTATATGCTTTGATGGAAATACATTACCGTAATTTGTGGACTATAAGCTGTTACTTTTTGGCCACGCTTTGAACCCTGCACTTTATACAATGCTGCAACTGAATTAAGGAATTCTCCAGGTTTATGAGCTTCACACACTGCCAATGAAACTAGCCTTGTCACATCAGACCACTGAAATTGCCAAATGTGTCACGGTGAACCAATGAAATTGTTCACATTAAATCAAACATGCTCAGACAATCATTCAGTCAGCAATTTAGAGTGTTATGGACTCACCCTTATTCTTGAGAATAAATTACGAAATGCACATGACGCAGCATCAACCAGATCTACCGGATCATCAAAAAAGGAAACCGCCACCGCACGAAACGAAAATCTACTACCGCTAATTAGCCCCAAAAGGTTGAATATCAGCACGGAGATAGACAAACTGCTCGCCATCATGGACAATCCTGCCCACCCACTCCACCAGACAATTGAGGGACAGCGGAGCTCATACTACAACAGGGTCATTTAGCTTAATTCCCACAGTGTTCGATTCAAAAACTCCTTCATTCCGCACTCCATCCAGCTGTATAATCTCTCGCCGTACAGCAAAGATGATATTTGTCTATTACCTTTTATGTTAGCTACCTCTCTTTGTTTATAATGTACAGTATATTTTCTGCACGATCTATTCTCTATTTTATGCTGCCATTTTGTTGCTGCAGCTGTTACATATACTGTCATATTGTACATGGTAATTGGGATTTGTTATATATTGTAGATATAATATAAAAATATAATATGATATAACAGTATATATTATATTATATACTGCATATATAATATGTAAATATTAAATATATTTGTACCTGCATTATCCTTTCCATCCTCTGTAACTGAGCTATTGTGTGGAACAATTTCCCTTGTGGATCAATAATGTTTGTCTAAATGTAAGTCTAAAAAAGACGGCTTCAACAGACCCAGCGGGCAGCAGGAGAAGAAGGACGAAGACTGCACTCAATGATAGGATCAGCTAACAATCGTATAGTGATGTTGTCTGTGGCTGCGAGTTGATGCAGGTGTGGAAATATGTGCATACAACAACACTGTTTAGGTTAAATCATGACAGTAGTTTAACTTAAGTTATAGACAGAAAAAACTGTGTAAGCGCGGCCTTATTTAAATCGGCTAGATTATTCTTTCCAAAACCTAAACATTTTTTGCTGAAAGTCACATTTTCTGAAAGGCAGGAAACATGAAAAAATACTTGGTTAAGTAATTTCAATCTTGACGGTTGGCATGCACTCTGGAGACCTCAATTTGTGTAGCCAACAAAAAGTCAGTCTTTAAAATCAGGCAGAATGTAGTAAACAACCAACATCTGCAAGCCAATTTTAAATGCTGGTTGACAGAAATGTCAAAAGGCACAGAGGAATGTTCCAGCTTCCTGTGCTATGTGCAGCCATTAATCGACTTTTCTCTTCTGGCTGCAAGTGAACATACCTTGGCTTTAAGCTCGTCGTTGAAGTGGGGATCATTGAACTCGACAAAGCGGAAGAACAGGGCACGTTTCTGGAGAATAGAATAGTTCCTGGGAATGTCCTCCTCCATGTACTCCTTCAAGAAGGTCATGTTGCACAAGAAGCGACCCGTGAATGCACGTAGCAACTGGAACAGCAGCTCGATCTCGGAGTAGTTGCGCCTTTTTGGAGGGGGAAAAAGCGTCAGGAAGTTGTTGTGTATCTCTAAAGCTAAAAATATCCATCAAATGGTCAAATGGTCAATATATCAAGTATTTGGCATTTACATACTTGCAGTAGCTAAGAAGACAGTATGCCAGCAGTTTGGGCTCCTTCCAGTTTGTGGCAGCCATGTTGTCTTTGCGGTGTCTCTCTTGAAAGGCCTCGCTGACCCAGACTCGCCTTAGCTGATTCACCAGGGAGTGCTGCCCTGCCAGCCAGCCTTCATCATTCTTCACAATGATGCTGATTATCTGCGCAGAAGCAATAAACAAAAACGTTAGTCTACACACACACACACACACACACACACACACACACACACACACACACACACACACACACACACACACACACACACACACACACACACACACACACACACACACACACACACGCGCACACACACGCGCGCACACACACCCACGCACGCACGCACGCACGCACACACACACATGCACGCACACACACACACACAATGAAACATGTCATACTTTAATGGCTTGGAACTGCAGGTCCAGTCTGGCTGTGGTGGTAGAGGGAGATCCAGGGCGGACTGTGGCAGCGGTGCCCGCAGGAACCAGCAAGGTGACAAAGCGGTTGGGATTGGAGGCGAGCACATCTCTTAGTGGCTTGGCGTCTTTGTGTTTCAAAAAACTCTGCATATGGACACAAGCACTCAGTAAGTACAACTGTGTCCATCACATGAGATCAGCATTTCAAAAACATTTAAGAACCTTAAAATAGCAATGAGCAATTGGCATTAAATGGAATACGGACATTATGAAAGCCCCAATATTATTTTCCTATAACTAGGACGGTGTAGGATTAAATGAGTGTGAGCACACTGAAGGAACTTAGAGCGCCCAGTGTCTGACCATGAACATGCGGCTCCACTGGGGGTCGTTAAGAGTAGCCTCCATCATGAACAGCTCCACGGTCTGAGAAGGGTGGCGAGTCAGGAACTTTATCAAAGGCTCCCTAAATGGACTGCCGGCCTGGAACAACATGACATGAATGGAGTAAAGGTTAGAAACAAAAGAAAGAATGCTATCATTACAGTTTGAGAGAAAGCAGTAGTAAGTATTAAACAACATGGCTGTCATAAATCCTGAATTAAAGAAAAAATACAGTGGATTCTTTGCAGCAATAACGTTCACATTCAAACAAAAGTAAGGCGCCTCCCCCACACTTGATTTTATAGTGGATGTATTTGTGTGTAGAGTGCACATATGGAAGTCCCTCCAGGATTTTACAGGCTTTATTTGTGATTGTTAATGCCTAAAATGCCTGATCTCACGGCAGCATTTTCAAAAAGTTGTAATGTTTTAAGGCTTATGTTTTCCATTAATACATCTCCTTGCGGTTATGAATGAGTGATCACTGTTTTAGATGTTTTTTGTGATTTCAACAAATCAAACAATATCAAATAATCAAATTCAAGATATCAATCATCAATATATCCTTCATTTATATTGCGTAAATTTAGGCTTTGTGTATTTACTCCATATCTTAAAGGCCTACTGAAACCCACTACTACTGACCACACAGTCATATAGTTTATATATCAATGATGAACTCTTAACATTGCAACACATGCCAATACGGACAGTTTAGTTTACTAAATTGCAATTTTAAATTTCCCGCGACGTGACGACGCGATGACGACGCGTGTTTGTGACGTTATTGGTTGGAGGGGACATATTAGCCCAGCACCATTTACGGCTAAAAGTCGTCTCTTTTCATCGCGCAATTACACAGTATTTTGGACATATGTGTTGCTGAATCTTTTAAAATGTGTTCAATTAATAATGGAAAAGTCAAAGTAGAAAGATGGAGGTGGGAAGTTATTAACCTTTAGCCACACAAACACACAATGTTTCCTTGTTTAAAATTCCCAGAGGTGAAGCTTTACTATGGATCAGAGCGGTCAAGCGTACATGGATCCGACTACATGTCAACCAGCAGTTTTCAGTGAGAAAATTGTGGAAATAAGTCGCCTCTTACCGGAGATCAGTGGAGCCAGCGACCTTCTGCAGCTGCCATGACTTCTCTCAGAGACTCTGGCGTCAAAACACCCGTGGCCACACCCCTCCAACTTTAAGGTACTGTTTAACTCACTAAAACACTAGCAACACAATAGGCAGATAAGGGATTTTCCGGAAGTATTCTAGGAAATGTGTCTAATTACATCTAAAACGCTCTCACTGCAATCGCCTTTTTTCGTTTTTTGGTTTTAACTTTTTTTTTCTAGTCATCTACTCTAAGTTACCTCCTCCATGAATCTTTCATCCTCAAATTAATGGGGAAATTGTCGCTTTTTTCGGTCCTAATAGCTCTAACTGCTGCTGGCTATTATTATAAACAATGTGAGGATGTGAGGAGCCCTCACACCGGTGACGTCACGCGCACATCGTCTGCTACTTCCGGTAAAGGCAAGGCTTTTTTATTAGCAACCTAAAGTTCCAAACTTTATCGTTGATGTTCTCTACTAAATCCTGTCAGCAAAAATATGGCAATATCGCGAAAGGATCAAGTATGACACATAGAATGGACCTGCTATCCCCGTTTGAATAAGAAAATCTCATTTCAGTAGGCCTTTAACCAACAGTACACTCCATGAGCTGGCATGTTTACACATGTGACCAACTCACGCACCTGCGTGCATAGTTTGTAGAACAAACACCACTAAAGACTTACTTATTATTATTATTACTATCATGACTTATTGTCTGCTCCATTGTCCACAAGTTGCAGAAAATAATGTCCACATTCATGTATGTTTTGAAAGTTAAAAGTTGATTGTAGACGTTTGTTCAATGTAAAAAATTATCATTATCGATCAACTAAAATTTCAAACAAGTACCTCAATAACTAGTATATGCAAAGCTAATAAATAATAGTGCAATGGGGAATAGAGCAAAGTAAAAACATAAGAAAGTGAGCATGAGTTAGTACATTCACAATTGCAGAGATATTACTCAGTATTTCACAATAAATAAGTGAATTAATGAATCTATGCCAATGTAAACAAATAAGTGAATTTGATTGGTTAGAAATTTGTTTTGCATTTGAGTGCTGCTAGGGAAAGTTTAGATGATTCGATGATTAGCCAAAATGTGCAGGGACTAGGTTGCGACTCTGCCCATTATTCGCTAAGATTGGTTACATTTGCATGCATCGGCGCAATGGCAATATCTTGAAATCCTGGAAGGACTGTTATGTGGGCATGGTGAAGTTAGACCTAAAAACTTTAATGATCCACAAGGGAAATTGATCCAGACAGTAGCTCAGTTACAAAGGATGGAAATTGTAAGGATGGAAAGGACAATGCAGGTATAAAATAGACTAAAAAATTAGTAGCAGTATAAAATATGTAATATTTACATAATATATGTACAGTATATGATGTAATATATATATATCTATATATATATATATGTATATATATATATATATATAGATATATAGTGTTGATGTCTTACCTCTATGAGCATGGCCCTCTCTGTTTTCATAACAACCTCCAGCAGAGGTTTGACTAGAGTCTGAGGTGCCGCGGGAATCAGGTGGAAAAGGTTGATGATTGCAGAACAAATCTTCATCTCCTAAAAAGATAATTAGGGGAAAGAGAATAGAAGTGGAGTGAATAAAAACCTTAGTATGTACATAATTTATTTCTGATGAGAAGCTAATATAAAAAAAACTTCAACAGATAGACACTCAGATGAGTCCTTAAAGTAGAAACCCACAGCGGACAAACACATTTATAGGGCAATATGTGTGTTGCGTGTTCTTTACACCCACTATCAATAGTGTATTTAAGTCAAAAAGTACAGTTTACAGAGAATTAGGCTGACATGACAGTGTCCGAAGACAAACCACAAACACACGGACACAGAAAGACTCCACTAGCACTACTATCACAACATGGGCTCAAGTAAATGTCGGTCCATGAGAAAAAAGTCGCCAACAGATAGCGCAATACCACATCTCACCTCAAAACCCTCCAATGCAGGCTGTACCAGAGTGGGAGACAATGATCAAAGTCAGCAGAGTGTTTTGTGTTGTCTATCTTTGTTCCGTATGAAAGGTGAGCAGATAAGATAGCATGATAACATAATGAATATGTGGGCTGCAACAACCTTTATGTACAACCTCAGGAACAACATTTGGTTGCGCCAAGGGAATGACAATGTCGGACTGATATGTCTGGCTTCGAACAAGCTAAAAACCCCAACATTCGCTGACGATATCAGTGATAAAAGGTCACAAATGAAGACATTTCATCCTCACGTCAAAAGCCCAGTGGAGAGGCTCTGTCTAAGACCTCTTTTATCCTCCTCAGCGTGCCGCATCCCTCATCCTTCTGTTTCTGTCTTTATCAAACTTGGCTAATTGACCACATGACCCTGACTTCAGTGTGACTGCCGGCCTCACTGTCAACTGGTTTACGACAAGGAGTCGGATTGAGGGAAAGGAAAAAAAAGAACTCATTTGCATGTAATCATGAAGAGTATTTGGAGATGAGGAAGGCTGAACTTTCATAAAGTGAACTTGCATGAAGTGTAAGAAAGAACACATGGTGTAACTTTTATAGGAGAGACGGACGTTTTTCTCCTTTACACGGTCTCACCTTTTCTTTGCTTTTACAAGGTTATCTGTCAGGGAGATAATGAGGAGACGCAGCGCTGGGCCTACCACAGCCAGCCTGGCGGCTAATTAATCATTGATTGTAATATGGCCACTCACAACCCACCTGGGAGGGGGCCACACTGAGGATGTGTTGATGACACGCAACTTAAGCTGCATGCGATTCCCCCTGCTTTTCACATGACCTCTGTATTGACTCGCTGCGTTGGACTAAACTACATCTTGAGTGAAGTACAACATCATGTCTGCTTTCTATTTGCAAAATCTTACAGAGCTGGATATGTGTGTGTGCGTGTGTGTCTGTGTGTGTACTATACTCACACTGCCATCACTGCGTTGGCCTCCCTTGTGAGTTATTACCACCACCTCCATCCACTTTCGCAGGTGTTGCTGAGAGACAAAAAGAAAAAGACAATGAGTGTAGGTGGGACAGAAAAGGTACATGACGGAATATGCGGTCTGGCTAAATAAAAGGAAAAAACATAAATCCTAGAATCCCAACTGATCTAGATAAAATGACACAGAAGTGCTCTAGATTGTACATATGCTGTAAAATTAAGTAAAATATAAACATTTCTTAGTAACCTGTCCTTAAAAAACAGTTTCAAAGTAATTTGAATTATCTTATATAGTCTTTTCATTATGAAGAATAGCATCTCTCCTGTTACCATAACGACCCCCAGATCCTCTAGTTCAGGGGTCACCAACCTTTTTGAAACCAAGAGCTACTTCTTGGGTACTGATTAATGCAAAGGGCTACCAGTTTGATACACATGTAAATAATTTGCCAGAAATGGCCAATTTGCTCAATTTACCTTTAATAAATAAGTTTATATATATATTTCAAAAAATGGGTATTTCTGTCTGTCATTCGTCGTACATTTTTTTTCCTTTTACGAAAGTTTTTTTGTAGCGAATAAATGATGAAAAAAAACACTTAATTGAACGGTTTAAAAGAGGACAAAACACGAAAAAAAATGAAAATTAAATTTTCAAACATAGTTTATCTTCAATTTCGACTCTTTAAAATGCAAAATTCAACCAAAAAAAATTAAAAGAAAAAATAGCTAATTCGAATCTTTTTGAAAAAATTAAAAAAAGAATTTCTGGAACATCTTTAGTAATTTTTCCTGATTAATATTAATTTTAGAATTTCGATGACATTTTTTTAAATAGGTTAAAATTCACTTTTAAATAAATTTCACTTTAATTCACAGGGGGTACATCATTTTGTATGCAGTTGGAATTCCAAAACATGAGATGGCAGTCGTGCATAGGCGACAGTTGTTGCCTGGTCAGATAGTGGTCATTGCCATTAAGAAGAATCTAGTCTTTCGTTGAGTCCAAAACAAACATTTTGACTCTAAGTATTGTACTTATTACACACCAGCTGTTTGATTGTAATTTGCGTCGTAGTTTTAGTTTTAATTACCAAAGATGTTAAAATCGCCATGTAAAATCGCTAAATCTGATAAGCAGAAAATTAGCATACAGCTAGCACATTTTAAAATGTGGAGCGTTACTGTACATTTATATGGGTGTTCTGTCAGGCATACTTGCTTTGTTGTAATGGAAAATTGCAACATTACCTAAAGGCAGTTTGACTAAGTTTGTTGTGAGTGCTGATTGAGTGATAGTTTGCCCCTCAAGTGTTCAAGCTCGTATTTAGATAAACAGGAGTTTGCATGTTCTCCCCGAGACTGCGTGGGTTCCCTCCGTGTACTCCGGCTTCCTCCCACCTCCAGAACGAAGCACATGGGGATAAGTCGATTGGCAACACAAAAATGTGACCCTAGTGTGTGAATGTGAGTGTGAATGTTGTCTATCTGTGTTGGCCCTGTGAGGAGGTGGCGACTTGTGCAGGGTGTAACTCCAACTTCCGCCCGAATGCAGCTGAGATAGGCTCCAGCACGCCCCGCGACCCCAAAAGGGACAAGCGGTATAAAATGGATGGATGGATGGAAATCATGAGCAACAAAGGTATCGAAAAATGGCACCATTAAATTTTACGTAAATCGATACCCGGTAGTACCGACAGAATTCAATGCGCATCCCTAGCGGCAGACACTGGAAAAAGGCAGACAGGTAATGTTTCCTACCATCATCTGGTCGCAGAACTTGTCGTTGAAGGAGTTGGGGAAGAGGCGAGTGACGGAGGTCAGTCGGTTGACCACATTTAGCGTGAGGCTGCGGTAGTCACCCAGCATCATTAGCAGGGGTCGCATGTGAGTGTGAATCTGGTCCACCTCAATGGTGGCCCCTTCCAAGAACTATAACAGAACACATGTAATGACATTTAAAAATTAATTATATGTATGTAACTACATATACAACACTATACAGTTGGACAATTGGAGTTCAATTGAACTTTTCTGCAAAAAATGCCCAAGTCAACCGAAACAGTGCGTTCAAACCCTCATCAGCAGAGCATATGCCGTAAAACTTAAGCATGTAAAGATGAACTCAACAAATTTGTTGTGAAGTTGTTGTTTTTTTGCTTTTTTTAAGATGTCACCACAGAAGGGATAATACAAAATAGAAAAAAATGTGATGTAAATAATAAAATCAAATATATCAAAAAATTATATCGCGCAGAGGTTTAAGGGGTTTCCAGTTATACTTCTGTTGAAGTGTACTTAATCCTGTGTTGTTTCACTACATGTTCCCTTGCCAGTTTGTGGTTCACTTACTACAGATTGTAAAGTACCATTGAGTACTCATTTAAGTTTTCATGTTAAAATTATATGGGTTTGAGAGTGTAATGTAAGATGTTTTAAGAGCAAAGGAAGTGTTTAAAAAAAGGGATGTGGACCGAGTACTAAATTTATTGGTGCCGGTTTCTAATTGGGTAGGTCTAAGAAGACTGTTAAGATTCTGGACAAATGGTACGGCTATCGGTATTTTTTTTTTACCTAGTTGACCGTCGAAATTATTACACACTGTCACATTCATTTAAGGTGCTGCTGTTATGCCTAAAAAAGGCAAGAGTAGGATCTGATAATGAGCTTGGAAAAATCACTAACAAGGAGGCAACACCACACAAAAGTTTGAAACAATAATATTTCCACCTCAAAAGTCCCTCAAAGTTAGGCAAGCTAATAAGAGTTTTGTGTCAGTTTGAAGTGAACACGCTTTACTCACGACCGCCGCTAACACACTTCGTCAACCGTCCTAGCGAGCCAGTAATCCACAAACCAGTAATATTCTAGTCAAAATGTGCGTGGCATCAAAACACACCTTGCTTAAATACACACCCACTTGACATGCTAATTGATCGTACTGTACTATGTATGTGATATAAAATACAAAAGGTCTGTGCGCTTCTCATGAATGCTGTACATAAATATTATTTCCATCTGAATGTAATTAATAGAAACACAGTGATGCATTATTGTGTGGTATTTACAAGATGATGACATAACAACCGCATTGCACCTTGAAATGTAGACATTGTTGACTTGTTTAAGACTTAAAAAGCAGGCGTTGAAAAGACTCCCCATGTTATGAGATGTTGCATGATATTAGTGGTGTCCAATCTCTTGTGCAAATTACAATCGTAATAAAAGGTGATTTTTTTTCAAATCTTTATTTACACCAATTATATACAGAGTAGTCCTGGGTTCAATCCCGGACTCGGGATCTTTCTGTGTGGAGTTTGCATGTTTTCCCCGTCACTGCGTGGGTTCCCTCCGGGTACTCCGGCTTCCTCCCACTTCCAAAGACATGCACCTGGGGATAGGTTGATTGGCAACACTAAATTGGCCCTCGTGTGTGAATGTGAGTGAGAATGTTGTCTGTCTATCTGTGTTGGCCCTGCGATGAGGTGGCGACTTGTCCAGGGTGCCTTCCGCCCGATTGTAGCTGAGCGCCCCCCGCCGCCCCAAAGGTAATAAGCGGTAGAAAATGGATGGATGGATATATATAGTAACAATGATTACCTGAATCCATTAGTAATATTGATATGTGAAAGATGTCTGGAAGGCTTATAAATACTTTAATGCATATATTTATAGAAAGCATAAAACAAATAGCGGCTGTAATTCACGAAAATTCACTTACAACAGGGGTTTGTGGAACGTAATCCCTGCAATAATCGAGGGAACACCACTAGATTAGTGGTTAGCATGGCTTCTCCTCTCCTCATGTCTGTATTACTTTATTGAACATGGTAAAATAAATTTATATTTGGACATTTGTCCATTGATTCTCACTCACCCACGTCCCAATCATGATGCAACTAAGAATCGATCCCTTGTGAGTAGATTTGCTTTACTTTAGTTTTACACTATAGGAGAAGGTAAAAGTCTCTAAACACGAGTACAGTGTCCAATAACACCAGAAAAAAGTGATAAATTGTTGTTAGTTGTTTTTGATAAAGAATCACTAAAAGGATTGGACAAATCTCTAGATGTTAGTCGTTTTAAAAGAAAATATATGCATGATGATCGATTAAGCGAATTATATGACAATGTCATATTGAATCCGCCCCAGCCATTCCCCCACCACACCTCCAGCCACTCCCCCACCACCACAAGTGCATTGGCAATCTGTGGGAAGCCCTGGAGGCAGTTAAAATTTTACTTCATACTGAGTGTAAAGTTAATGTGTTAAGACGACCACAGTTCGGCCTCAAATAAATAAATTAATGAGCATAAAAGATTGTTGTGAACTTTGAAAATGTTGTAATTAAAATGACTTATTCATTCAAAAGGCATTATTTAGCTCTATTTGTAACCAAAATAACCAACACCCCAGCTTTCTATTCTACTATTACAAAAAAATTATCTTTAACATTCGACCTGGCTTAGTTAGTTTCTCTAGTGCAGGCAACTGCTCACTAACACCTTGGACATCCTTTGAGACAAAAGGCCACCTAAACAAGTGGCAAACAAGCACACATGGCAACATAGACAATAAAAATAAGGCAAAAATGCAAGGAAGCCACGATTTTCCTCTCAGTAAAGAAAACAAACACCTCATCCTGTATTGATGCTCATTAGTGCTATTGTAAAAGGGGTGAAAGAAAGAGTAGAGGCAGCGCTGAAGGCGGGAAAAAAATACACGAGATAAAGAATGATGGCAGTGAAGAAAGAAAATGAAAGGCACGGAAATAGGAGATACGGGACAAAGAGCATCAGAGGTGGATGAATTGGGGACTTCATTGTATAGATACGATGATAAATAGGGGCATGGCTGGTTCACTCAGTGTGATAAAGCAGAAAGGTCCACATGAAGACAAGTGGATGCAAAAACAGCATAAAATAAGAAGAGGATTACTGACTGACATCTGCAAATGAAAATAAAGTGAGTGAAGAAGACAAAACAAAGTTTTTTTTCCCTGGTTTTTAGTTGATATTACATAATCTGAGAGACTAATAGAACTTGAAATTCTGACAAATGAGGCGAAAGATAATCAAATATGTACTGACCTTCCTCATGCATGCCTCTCCTGCTTCCTGTAGCTCATTGTTGGTAGAGTTGAGGGCCTTGAACAGGGCAGCAATGATCTTCTCTCTGGACTGTGGTAAGTAGTTGCAGGCTGCCAAGGCATCTAAGTAGAGTGTAGAGGGAGCAAACAGATGATTTCTCACAAATCCCATCAGACACCATAGGTTGTGTTGGCTTAACTCACTGAGAGCAGCAATGCGGAGAGGCACCAGAGATGGGAGGCTCTTGTAACATGGCAACTTCATAAGTGCAGCATCCTCTGCCTCACACAAGTTAAGCAGCTGAAAATGAGGAACATAAAAATAATGAAAGTTCGGATTTGATATTAAATTTACCCAATATAAAATGCTAAAAAGCACCAACAACAACATTCGACAAAGAAGAAATGTGGCGCTGCATACCTCTGTAAAGAAGAACTTGTGCTCTATAACATTGAGGTCCATTGTAAAGAGGCGAGGCTGTAAGGTGGTGCAAAAAGTGTTAGCCTCCATCAGGCCAATCTGGGCATTTGCAGGTTGGTGTCGAAGCAGATGCTTCTTGGGGGGAACCATGTCTTGCAAAACCTGATGAGAAACACCAACATAGTAATTAACTGATGTTTTAGTTTGTCGTGCCTCTCGAGATTAGGGATGTTCCAATGATTTTTATGCTGCTGCTTGAGATTATTCGTGAGAGAGATCGGCCGATATTAATAATATCACATGTATTAGCTGTACATGTTTCAATGCATTTATGGTAAGTGCTATTGACATAATATTTTAACTATTACCTTATTTTCTTTTATTACGTACAATTGTTTGAGCAAAACAACATCTAGTACAAAACAATAAAGAAAACAAAAAAATATATATATACATTCAGAGGTGGGTAGAGTAGCCAGATATTGTACTCAAGTAAGAGTAATGTTACTTTAGAGATGTATTACTCAAGTAAAAGTAAGGAGTAGTCACCCAAATATTTACTTGAGTAAAAGTAAAAAGTATGTTGTGAAAAAACTACTCAAGTACTGAGTAACTGATGAGTAAACTGATTACGGCAACAAATATTGCACAAAAACATAAAAATAGCAATGAGCAAACTCAGAGCCAGGAATATCTCTTAAGCAACTAAAACAATAGAATAAATATAAATTATATACTGTATATATAAATGTATGTATATATACATATATATATTAGGGACGGCGTGGCGCAGTGGGAGAGTGGCCGTGCGCAACCCGAGGGTCCCTGGTTCAATCCCCACCTAGTACCAACCTCGTCACGTCTGTTGTGTCCTGAGCAAGACACTTCACCCTTGCTCCTGATGGGTGCTGGTTAGCGCCTTGCATGGCAGCTACCTCCATCAGTGTGTGAATGTGTGTGTGAATGGGTAAATGTGGAAGTAGTGTTAAAGCGCTTTGAGTACCTTGAAGGTAGAAAAGCGCTATACAAGTACAACCCATTTATCATTTATAACCCATTTATATATTAAATAATAGTACATCAAAATAAAATAAAAAAATGGCACATCGAGCCACAATAACTTAACAGCACCATAGGCTCAGTCGGCATTCATTGATTTGATTGATTGATTGATTAAAACATGTATTAGTAGATTGTACAGTGCAGTACATATTCCGTACAATTGACCACTAAATGGTAACACCCCAATAAGTTTTTCAATGTTTATAAATTACTTAATAAATGACCAAGTCGAGGTGATTTACCTCATATATACATACACACACATATCATATATACACACACACACACACACACACACACACACATACATACATATATATATATATATATATATATATATATATACATATATATATATATATATATATATATAAATGATAAATGGGTTGTACTTGTATAGCGCTTTTCTACCTTCAAGGTACTCAAAGCGCTTTGACACTACTTCCACATTTACCCATTCACACACTGATGGAGGGAGCTGCCATGCAAGGCGCCAACTAGCACCCATCAGGAGCAAGGGTGAAGTGTCTTGCTCAGGACACAACGGACGTGACGAGGTTGGTACTAGGTGGGATTTGAACCAGGGCCCCTCGGGTTGCGCACGGCCACTCTCCCACTGCGCCACGCCGTCCCTAATATATATATGTATATATACATACATTTATATATACAGTATATAATTTATATTTATTTATTTTGCCGTTTTTGTTGACATGTTAAAGGTGTTTTAATGAATATACATGCATGTTTAACATATAGATTCCTATCTTTCATGAAGACAAGAACATAAGTTGGTGTATTACCTCATTCTGATGACTTGCATTGATTGGTATCAGACAGTATTGCTAAAAAACGTCCACGTTTTCAAATGGAGGCAAAAAAAAGTTTCTCTTTTCTGTCCAATACCACATGAAAGGCGTTGGTTTTTGTTATCTTATCTTTCCAGCTTTCATATTCGTTTTTTATACACTTTACAAGAAATACATTGGCGGCAAACTCCGTAGCTTGTTCGCTTGTTTGCGCTGGCTTTCGGAGACTCTTATTTTGTTAGCGCAGGCGCGATGGAGCGGCACTTTTATTGTGAAGACAGGAACTATGCGATCAGTCTTTAGGCTTTTGACGGGAAGTACGCTTGAAATAAAAAGTGTCTTTTTTCCTTTACACTTTTGATTGATTGATTGATTGATTGGAACTTTTATTATTAGATTGCACAGTACAGTACATATTCTGTACAATTGACCACTAAATAGTAACACCCCAATAAGTTTTTCAACACTTGTTAAAGTCGGGTCATGTGACCGCCTGGCTCTGTTTGATTGGTCCAACGTCACCAGTGACTGCAAGTGATTGGTGAAACGCAGGCATGCGTAGATCCTACTTTGAAGCTCTGTCATTAACCAAAACAAACATTAACAGATCGATTAAAAAAAAGTAGCGAGTAGCGAGCTGAATGTAGATAAATGGAACGGAGTAAAAGTAGCGTTTCTTCTCTATAAATATACTCAAGTAAAAGTAAAAGTATGTGGCATAAAAACTACTCGTAGAAGTACAATTTATCCCAAAAGTTACTCAAGTAAATGTAACGGAGTAAATGTAGCGCGTTACTACCCACCTCTGTATACATTATAAGTGTATATTAGTATTAAGGGTGTCAAATATAAATATTTTTTAAATCACATTAATCATATTTTGAAATTTGGATTAATTATAATTAACTGCAGGTACTCGACTGCAATAACTAAAATCATCTTGAGAATAAGAAAATACCCCAATATTTGTATACAACTGTAGTTTTATTGTCGAAACAGGAATGTTTTTAAATGTTTTACTTGAATGCATGTAATTTATTTGACCAAAACTTGCACTTTTATCTGAAGTTCTTTCAGGCTGTATTTCGGAGTGCAATTTGCTATTGAGAATACCAATCAAGAGCGTGGTCACGCATGCATTGATCTGATCACTGACCGTACAACAGTTAAGGTAAAAGAGCGTGTACGGTCAAAATCAATCCGATCAAAGTGTGTCCAGGATTAATGCCATAATTTTTTGTGATCAATTACATGAGTATAATATAGCACACAAACACACACAAAAACAGATTTTGACAAAATGTTAATATCAATTTAATCACTATACTATTGATCAAATACTGATATAACCCTTGGTAAGGTACAATCCATTTATGTTTCGATCCGCCCTCTTCTTACGTGTCGTTTACTGACTGTGACAATGACGACGTACAAACAGTTGTTGCTGTTAAAATATACTTTCTATAGACTCTTATTAGTCTACTTGTTAATTTCCGGTAATAGCTGCTTACTTTCTGCTGTAACGTGGTTTCATTTACACTTTTTAAAGCTTACTATGCACGTATTTATTGGCATTTTTGCCAGTCGCTTGTCAGCCGGGGTACTAAAAATAAATACAGAGTCAGCCAAAGGGGATCCACGTTTGCGATCGGAATTAAAATGCATTAATCGGCAATGCTGATCACATATTTTATCACGAAAATCGGATGGTACTGTTCAGTGGCAGATCAATCGGCACATCCCTACTGGAGATGAATAACAATTTCGCATTTTACCTCTTTGTGTGGCTCCATTATGACAGTGACGGTCTTGCCAGTCACCTGCGCAACCACCTGCAGGGAGTGCATGGCCTGCTTGCGGACAGTTGAGTTGGGTGAAGTCACCTCTCGGACGAGGTCATGTGTTACCATGTGGAAAGACTTGTCTTGAGCAGCCTGAAGTTCTTCACTTTTTTCTTCATCCTTCAGTGGAGTAGCGCAGCGCACCAGCAACTGCTCCAGGGTGGTCTTAGCCATAGCAACAGCTCCATTTGATACCTGGGAAGAAAACATTACAGTTCATAATATTAAGTTATTCAGAGCATGACTATACAAGTATACAAAGTATCACTGAAACATTTTCATAATTCTGCTAACCTCTCCTGTGAGGTCCATCATAACAAATAACAAGGCCTTGAGAAAGGTGAGCTGGTTCTGTAGGACCCAAATGAGAGGCCATCTCTCCATCAGGAATTTGATGGACACAACGCCACCAAGTTTGGCATACCAAGCCTGCTCATAACAACAGGCGCAGAGACGTTCCACAATGTAGGAGAACAGGGGAAGCTGACATGCCTGTAGGTGGTCAAAAAGGAAATTATTGTAATTTTCAAGCAAAAGGTTTTTTGTTCAAAAGCGGCACACAGACTTACCCGTTCTTTGGAGCCGAGGATGATGCTGGCCACATCAAAGATGACAGCCAGGGATACCTCTCCTATCTTACAAAGTTCCTTCTCCTCATAAGCCATGCATATAGCGATGGCGTCAATCAGAACCAGTGGATCCATGCCCTTCGATCCATTCTCTTCACTGTGGAACATGGCCGTGCTCGGCTGACTCCCAAGCTGGTAACATGGCAGGAGGAATGGACCTACAGGAATACAAAAATACTATTTAAATCTTACATCACACTAAAAATAATTATTGTGCACTTAGGACAACAGTTCAAGCATATATTATAACAATACAATAAAACAGTTTCTTCCTTACAAAAGTTGAAAGGAACAAAGTTTATATTTGGGGTCTAAAAATTTAAGAAGAACATTTGTCTTTATTAAGGCTGCAGCTATCAATTATTTGATTAATTAGTAATCAAATAATATATATATTTTTTGTGTGATTGATATAGCAATCGGATAAAATATTGTACTGCTTCAATGCGTAGTTGAAATAAAATAATTTCTTTGCGTGACATAACCTTCATTCTTTGCTTTTGATAAATGCACATCAACAACATTGAAATTGCAGTTTTAACATGCTTGCATTAGTAAAAATCTAAAACAAAAACTCTTAGGCGTTAGCTGCCACACAGATCATCGCACCCGCTTTCATGTGCACTCTATTGTAGCGACCGTGACGAAACCATGTTTGTGTAAGTGAAGTTACAGCCACTTCATGCAGTCAAGAATGAATCAGTTTTCATTAGTTACACTTCTTAAAGGGATTAACGGAAATTGAAGCAACAGAATATAAATCAAAGTTTTTTTTTCTAATTAAATTAATCAATGAATCTTTGCAACCCTATTTTTATTGTAATATTTACAGTGGATTTTTTTTTTTTGCATTTAACCTAGGACCAAAACTGATACCGTGGCATTTTTAGTCCGAATGGCGGTAAACGGTATATACCGGTATTTTAAAGTGCTTAAGGTTGTCTCAGTGTTTTAGATAAGCAGTGTTCAAGCGTTAGAAAATGGATGGATGGATGGATGGATGGAGTACTCAAATTATTTGTGTTTTAAGTAGTAACGTGTTGTTTATTCTTATGAAGTAATTAATTATAAGCCGATACTATGTCAAAGCATTTTTCTTTCATTTTGTTCATTAAAGTTATGTTTATAGCCTCACTTTGCTTATCTAACATAATTAAAAATTTGCGATTTAAATGTATATAAAAAATTATTGTGATTACTATTTTGGCCATAATTGTGCAGGCGTACTAAACAGCTTCTACTCAAGCAAGTCAGAGCTTCTCTTCCTGTCATTCACACACTTGTGACTTGAAAAGATGCAGAGACCCACTCAAAAATAAAGTTTCTAATTTCAAGATAATGTTCATCACTGTCATGAGTCGTCAAAGGCCCAACAGCCATATATTATATTTATGATATCCTTTGCACACCTCGGTCAAATTTTTTAATGTTTTAATTTCGTCTTGAAAAATTGTTGCTCAAAAACTGGTCTAAAAGGAGAGAAGTCGTCTTCTATTCAGGCCAATATGGTATGAATAAAAAAAGGGCAAAAAAAAGCCTTACCACACTGCTGCGCCACAGCAACCATGGTGTAGTGGCGAATCAAGCTGGCTACAAAAGGCAGCGCACTGGGCCTCAGGTCTTTTATTACCGCCGACATGAATGCTCCAGTCAGGGCCTGTTCAAAAGTCCTGCGGGCAGGCGTGTCCTGTGCCTTGTAGCGATGCGAAATGATAACATTGGGGATCCACTTTTCTGTGAAGCTGGAGGGGATAAAAAAACAAAACAATGAAATAGTGGATGTGAAATTAGGGAACAGCGACGATGAACAATGTTCTTCATTACCAGCTTGTACCTACAGACACAGGGTGGAATATGTCATTTCATTAAGCCTAGAACACTTGCTCAAGGGGGAATTATGTTATATTATTAAACCTTTCGTAATTGAATGATGATTATTGTGATACCAGTCGTGTTCCATGGGTAAACTGCAGTTATAGCTGCTTGTTTTTGTTGAGGCTAAAACATACATAACAGTAACAAAATAATAAGCAGAATAATGGCAGCTTCTAAACGGGGCTTTTGATTCACACTTTCCCTTGTTTGTTTGCTATTCGGCACCTCTGCGGGTGTCCCCTGTTGGTATTTGTTATTTACAACAGCTGAAGGCCACCGAGCCGCCGTGTTATTGAGCAGCTGTTAACTCCATGCTTGAGCTTGTGTTTTATAATGCCACACGCCTGGGGTAGACCTGATGGATGGCTTCATCTAATTATTGCCGTTTAAAAGGCTGCACATTGGAGAGAGGGAGGTTTTAGTGTGAGGAAAGCAAAGGGAGTGTCATTGTGGGCAAGGTGGAGGGTGTCATCACCATAATGGCATGGCTGTCAGAATGCCACAGCGATTGACCTTTTGTCAGTCACTGGCCTTACAACACTGAGTGGCTATATTTAAAGTGACATTGCCATGGGGGGAAGCATGAAAGAAGGAAGAAGTAAAGACAAAGATGTGAGGACCGCACAAATCAAGATGTCTGACAGTGGAAGAAGCGGTCGCACCAACACCCCCCCCCCGATCATAACTGACACACTTCCTTACCCCTATAGAACCGTGCAGAGAGGCACACTCTCGCCTGCGTGCTTAATGAGCGAAGACGGGTGAAAAGAGGCCAGGGTGTAGCGTAAACAAAAGGACAGTCAATTAGCCCCTGCCCAGAATCAATGATGGTAATGTGACTAACCCACCCCACAAGAACACCCTGTCTGATCAAAGTTCGTTTTCTGGCTCAAAGGGAAGCTTGACAGAGAGTTGGATGTAATTTGCAATACAATCGGTGGGACGGAGTGTGCCTGAATTTGGGCCTTTTCAGCAAGCCTTGACTGACGATTAAAGTGGAAACTAGAACGGGTTTTAAAGCAACAAGCAGTATAGTGATTACTGATTGTTTTCTAGCATGCTGCATGTTATGCAAGTGCGGCCTTTGGGGTTGGCTTCCTGGGCTCAAGCCCCGGTTTCTGAAAAGCCCCGGATCTAAATTTTACGTTTGAGTAATTGACATTACCGGAGTCTAACAGAGAGACAGGCTCCCTCACCCTCTCCTGAAGAAGCAGTATTTTAGCAACCTGCTATGATAAGTCATTGGAAGTATGCAAACATAATTAGGAAAGGTTTTTTTAACAAAAAATATCGCAACCGATAAACAACACTAGCTGTGATCATTCAGGTTTAGTGAGGTGTTTGATGTTACTTTGCTAGTTTGCTGAATGTTAGTTTACTATCAGTAAAGTTATGTACAAAAAAAAGTGAATGATAGAAAGATATTACATACAGTACGTGCTATAATTTATGAAAGTAGCATACGGGGGGTGCACACTTCTGGCTTGTAATTCCAAAGTTGGATATAGTTTAAATAATTTTAACAAGTTGTTACTCAAATTTCCAAGTTGCCATTAAACGCACCACAGTGTGTAGGCTTGATATTGTTTTTAACTCCCCTGTGTCAGCCCGGGGACAAGCCACCCTAAATAAGTCACGCTTTAGAGCCAAAACTTGCTTAGAAAATGGCAACTGACATCTTAGTGCGATTTATGTGAAGTTTAACAAAAAAAATCGGACTTCCCCTATTTTTATACCAAAAATGAAGGCTACACCACACATGGGAAGAATCCAGACTAGCTTGGATAATAATACTTTTGCTTCATTAAAGCATTTTAATTAAAAGCGTAATAAGAATTTGAATGTTGAGATTCTGTGTAATTTGTTTAAAAAAACCCAACATTTTTATTTATTTTTTTGCAAATGCTACAAAAATCAATCACTCGTCCGGGGTACATCAAGGATATTCTCAATCCTAAATCTGCCCCTGATGTTACGTACAGTGCTGTTTTACAGTGTGATGTTTGCTTACTTGGGATGAGAGAGAAGCTGATAAAGAGCATGTTTGTTATCGTCCAGACTGGTCATGGCCACCAGGAAACACTTAATGACCTCCCATGCCTGTCGTCTGTAGTAAGGTTCTGTGTTGGCACTCTTCAGACAGTCCAGGGCTGTTTCTATAGCCTAGAATTGAATACAGAGCACAATTAGAAATATATTTTAAAAACATTACCAGTGTTTCCTCCACATAGGAAGTCTCAATTAGAAAATTGCTTAAATCTCTCAACATATCAACTTTGGGAATGTAATTGCAATTTGACAGCAATAGTTGTGATTGATGCGCAGGAAGTAGCAGATGTGCCATCTGGCTGCGCAAAGGTCATTGAGATCTCTATATTGTTGCTTGTAAAAGTAGTCAAAAAATTTGCTTATAATGCCATGATCAGTAGGGGTAAATGGATAATATTACATCCGTCACATTTCCATTTTAAAATATAGAACATTTCCCACGAAAACTGGTAAAAATTAGGGATTTTTATTTTCATCACAAATCTCCATTAAATCAATCATATAAATACATTAATAAACAGGTTCTTAAAAGGGACTGGAACTCAACTCCCTTGACTCAACATGGTGTCACTAACCCCTGAGCTGACATGCAATAGATTGTGATCGTGCCTAAAATCATATAATCCCCAACCACCGGTCGGGGGACCGGTACCGGTCCGTGACGCATATGCTACCGGGCTGCACAGTAACATGAATTAATTTATAAACTACCACATTTTCTCCTATTAAATTTTCGCCTGTCCCACTAAACACACTAATAAGCTTGTTAATATAACTCCTTTGTTATAGTACATTGGACAATGCACATTAATGGACATATAAAATGTAAATGCGCCAGATTGTAGCCACAGGCTAAAATTTTTCATGCTCATATTTTTTCTGTTTTTATCTGTCACAAGTAGAAAGCCGGTCCGTGAAAATATTGCATACAGTAAACCGGTCCCTGGTTGAAAAAGGGTTGGGGAACCCTGATATAGAATACTGATAGTAATAGACAGAACACACGCTGTGCATAGGGCCCACAATCTCCCATTTTGCATGAAGTGTATATAAAATGTCAGTGAATGAATGACATTTCATAGCATTTCATATTAATTTTTGAATGAAAAGGTATTCCTCACACACGCACTCGTCCCTCAACTGCAACCCTTTCGTGGTGGAAGAGTTTGCGTGTCCAAATGATCCGAGGAGCTAGGTTGTCTGGGGCTTTGCCCCTGGTAGGGTATCCCATGACAAACAGGTACTAGGTGTAAATACAATTTGTTAATAGTAAAAAAAAAAAAAAAATCTGCTGTACCCTGGATAAAAGTGTTCCTAGGGAAAAACCCTGTAATGTTGCGTACATTAAAATACAATTCATTCTGGGCTCTTTTAAGGCGCTTGTGGTTTAGACATTTTTTAAGATGGCTCACATTTGCTTCTCAGTCATTCAGAAAGCATGAGGTGTGACCAGCTATATGGTCTTCTTTAGCTTAAGATAATTGGTCTCCTATTTTTCAAGCTATTTTTACAAAGTTTCGATTTTTGACAGAAATGTCTTCCTTGTTAACTTATTTTGTGATACCAAGTGTTGCTGAGGCTTGAGTCAAATTAACGGAAAGCAAAAAATCGGGGGAAAAAACAGGACTGGGAGAATGCAGGACGCTTATGAACCTGACAGACAAGTTCTCTAAAACAAAAAATATTATTAGACACACAAACAACAAAAATCCAACATGAATGAAGATTCAATCAAGAGCTAAAATGACAAAGTACATTCTTGCAAGATCTGTAATTTGGAGAAAGAAAATGACCACAGCACACCTTACCTTAAGGCAATTTAAACTGCTCACATAAATGTCATTTGATCTCTTTGTCTAACCTAATTGCAACTGAAATTCTGCGATATGCAATTTAAACCAAGCAGTCTTCAAACCCAACGACTGAAATTTGCAACATGTGAGTGTCACTGTCTGTGTGCGTGTGCGTGTGTGTTTGTGTGTGTGTGAGGAGCCTGAGCCTATAATAATCACCAGTGAGAGAAGCAGCCATTACTGTGAGAAAATAATCCTGTCATAGTGGACTATACAATTTGATGATTACTGACTAGGGATGAAGAGGAGACGCGAGAGGTGGATTTAATTACTGCTAGCAAACACAGAGCAACACACTAGACTAAGAAAACCTGCAGAATGTTTGTACCTTCTCCATTGGTAGCTGTATTGACGCTTTGCAGTCAGTGAACTCGGCCTTGATGCTGGGCCCTTGCACCTCAGTCACCACGTAGTGCAGCCTCTGAGACTCTTTCAGCATCTTCCTGTTGCTGCCGCCAAACTTTCCCAGGACCCGGTACGCCACATGGGAGATGGTCTCAGCCGGGTTACGTAGGGTACGCCACAAAGCCTGGAGCACAGGAGAGGAAATATTTTACAATATATAAGTAGAGAAAAAAAGATGACGGTGATCTAGGTTAGTATTATCATACAAAAGAGGGGAAACATGCTTGTTTTTATCCATATTCTACCTGCAGATATTCCCATTAACTACTTACAGCAGATATGTGAACAGGCAGTTAAAGGTCAACTCCCTACCTGCATTAGCTCAGCCCTGACAGGCTGTATGTGGTCGTACAGGAAGTCCGGCTGCAGGTTGTCCACACACAGCTCCAAGGTGCGAAGGCCCTGGCTGACCAGAGTCTGAGAGCCATTGAGGGCAGATACCAGAGGGTCCATCAGCATGGGCAAGTATGGAAGCAAGGAGCTGAGACGCACTGGCACCGTCAAGCATAACTCCACAAAGAGGTCCTTCATATGCTGCTTGTGAAGGCCACTTTGCAGCATGTTCAAACCTAATGGCATAAGAAATGGAAATAATCAAGAAGGGGAAAAAACACCTATGTGAGTCAAGTATGAAATATATTTTTTTTTAAATATTTTACCTTGCAGCAGGTTGGGTAGAAGAGGCAGGAACTCTTGATAGAGCAGGTCATGGCTTCCCCCACCAATTGAGCGGAAAAGAGCCCGCAGAAACAGGAAGTAGTTGTAAGGCTCCTTAGCAGATTGGGCCAGTTCCATTGAGCTGTTCACAATCTTATGGAGGTGTGGCTAAAAATAACAAAACAGTTTTAATACTTGTGACAACAGCGGTGAGGGTCCTTTTGGCTCAGAGGACTCCTGAGGCAGCAGATAGGTAAAGACACCCCAAGCAATGTTTAGTTTTGGTTGTCGCACAAGAAAAAACCCGGACATGCAAGGAGTTTGGGGAAGCCAAGGAGATCGACTTCCGGACGGCTTTAAGGCAATTCTGGACCAATATCCGTCACCTAAGGATGGAGAAGCAGTGCACGTTCAACACAGAGTATGGTGAGGACGGTGTGCTGCTGACTTCATCTTGGGGTGCTGTGGATAGGTGGAGGGAATACTTTGAAGACATCCCTAATCCCACCTACACATCTTACTATGCGGATGCAGTACCTGGGGACTCTGTGGTGGGCTCTCCTATTCCTGGTGCTGGATGTCCCAAAAGTACTTAAAACAACTTTCTCAATGGCAGGGCTCCAATGGTGGATGAGATTAGGTATTTTCAAGTGTAATGAAGAGTAGGCTATGCAGAGCAGTGGGGTTTTCGTCCCGGTCGTGGAACTGTGGAACAGCTCTATACTCTCTGCAGGGTCCTTGAGGGTGCATGGGCGTTTACCCAACCAGTCCACATGTGCCTTGTGGATTTGGAGAAGGAAAATGACCACAGCACCCCTGAAGTCCTGAGGGGAGTGCTCAGACAGTATGAGGTTTAGGATCGCCTGATTGTGGCGGTACGCTCCCTGTATGATCAGTGAAAGAGCTTGATACGCCTTGCCAGTAAGTTGTACCCGTTTCCAGAGAGGGTTGGACTTTGGCGCAGGGCGTTGAGGGAGTCCGGTTTGGTGGCTGCAGGATTAGGTCTCTGCTTTTTGCAGGTGACGTGGTCCTGCTTATTTCATCGGACCACAATATTTTGCTCTCACTGGATTGGTTTTGCAGCTTAGTGTGAAGCCACTGAGATGAGAATCAGTGCCTCCAAATCCAAGTCCATGGTTCTCGTCCGGAAAAGGGTGTGGTGCCATCCACTGGTTGGGTACAAGATCCTGCCCCAAGTGGAGGAGTTTAAGTACCTCAGGATCTTGTTCACGAGTGAGTGAAGGGTGGATCGTGAGATCGACAGGCGGATCAGTGTGCTGTCTACAGTGATGCCGAGCCTTTATCAGTCCATCGTGGTGAAGAAGGAGCTGAGCCAGAAGGCAAATCTCTCAATTTATATGTTGTTTTTATCCTTACTTTTGGCTATGAGCTTTGGGTTGTGACCGAATGAACAAGGTCATGGGCACAAGGGGGGCCAAAATGAGTCCCTAAGCGGGGCTCCCCCTTATAGATAGGGTGAGAAACGCTGTCATTCCGGAGGAGCTCAGAGTGAAGCCGCTCTTCCTCCACATCGAGAAGACCCAGATGAGATGATTCGGTCATCCCCAACACCTCCCTGGAGAGGTGTTTAGGGTGCGTCCAACCAGTAGGGCGCCATAGGAATCACCCAGTACACGTCAGGGAGACTATGTCTCCCAGCTGGCCTGAGAACGTCTCAGGATCTCCCAGGAGCAGCTGGACGAAGTGACTGTGAAGAGGGAAGTCTGTGATTCTCTGTTTAGGCTACTGCCACAACGAACAAACCTCGGATAATCGGAATAAGATAGATGGATGGAGTTTTAATACCTCCAAATACAGACGACAAAGGTGTAGAGATGGAACCGGGTTCCTAATGGGACACCGGTGCCAACTTAAATGACAGTAACCAGACCAAAAAAAGAAGAAGTTATCAGTGCTAAATAAATGCAGTCTCAGCCACATGAAACAAGTACTTGGCGATGATGTATTGATATACATGGAACGTCTTGTAAGTAATGTAGCTTTCCGTCAGAAACAAAGGGAGCCTGGCTCTTTTTAAACTTGACTGCCCTCCTTAACACAACAAAAGCAGCCCCATAACACCGCTAGCTAGTAGCCACAACAACAAAACACCATTTGCTCAATATACACTAAGGATGTTACGATAACAGATGATAATCGTAATCGTTGTAAAACTCCACACAGTGCGTAATACTACTTTAAATTCAAATTATCGTAAAACTGTGATCGACAATTTGATCAACTCTAGAACCGGTAATAAGGCTCATTTACAGGAAAAGTAAACAAGCTAGCGCACTAATGGCTGGCTGGCTATCTTAAAAGCTAAGATGAACACAAGAGACAGTAACGTCTGACCCCTTTAAGAAACGACATGCTTCAATCTAAATGTTCAAAAACGCATTGAGCAGCTAAGATATTCAATAATGCACTTTGAACCTACAAGCTGTGCTCTGTTTGGACACATCTCACATAAATTGAATGTGCAACACACATTTTGCCTTGATCATTAAAACAAATACACTACAACATTTAGGAATTAATATGGAAGAAGATAAAAACCGTTTATACAGAAAAAAGTGTGGCTCTTAGGAAAACAGAACAATATTCAATAGTTTTCTGCCAAGAACAAGTATTTGTGTCTATCTATTGATTGATTTTAAATAACGTGATATAAAATTTTCAAGTCTTTAAACCATTATCATGCACTATTGAGGAACTCCCGGAATTATGAGCATCAAGATTACAAAAGACGGTTTTTGCACATTCTTTTTTTTGTATTATGAGAATTTGTTGTGTCCCTTATTTTTTATTATTTAATATTTTACTTAATAATCATTTAATTTATACAATTTAAGTATTTCAACTACTTCTCTGTTCAACTTGAAAGTCACAAAATTTCATAAGAATAAAAAGATTGTTCATGTTTTTCATTTTTTATGTACCGGTACAGGCACAGTTTAAAAAAAATGTGGTAATAGTATCGATTCAAATGTAAATGCTACCCTTTCCTTCAGCTCACCTTAAGCATCTGTTCGTTCTCAGCAGCAAACAGAGATACTGATCCAAACACCAGTTTGAAGAGCTTGAGATATAAATTGGAGAGTTCCACATTGGATCCCATCTCTGGAAGTCTTTCAAGAAGATACTCCACTAAGATGGTGGCAAATAGAGCCGATGTTGACAAGTTGGCCAAGAATGAGTTGGCCACAATCTGAGAAACAAGTTAAAGAATCCAAGTCATTGTTGAAAGTGTTATTAAATTACACATATAATAATCTTGAATTGCATGATGTACCTGTAACGCGTAGTTTTTGGAGATCCTCTCCACCATGTACGGAACTGTAGTTTGAAAAATCTCCTTGAACGTGAGAGGATTCATCATTGTGAAGACCCCAGCAAAGTGCTCCAGAACCTCCTTCTCCTCCTTCATGCGTACGGTCTGGCAGTTGGCCACTCTGATGTATGTCTGCTGGTTATTGGCAACCTGCACCTATTGACAAGACATGACACCCTTTGACAATATTTTGACTTGATTTTAAGGTATATTTTCATTTCATCATAACATATACCAAGAAGTACAGCATAAACGTGGATATAAAACAGCTACTAAGACAAACCCCTTTTTTAAGACCTGTTTCCGTATATTTCTTTAAGACTACATTCTACATAAATATGAAAGTTTATTTTAGTTTTTATCAAATATTTATTAATAGCTTATCACATTATGAATGAATGTTTTTACTACTTAAATGTTAACAGTTATAACTGTGGGGTTATTTGGCTATTATTTTTATGGCTTTTAATTTATTTTGGGTGTCTTAGATGTACTTTGGTGCCTTTTGTGAGTTCCGTGTTTTTTGTTTTACTTTAGTCCACTGTGGTAGTTTTAAAGTGCTTTATAAATACATTTTTGGATCATGTTGTATCTGTGAAATAACAATTTTTAGGATATCATATTCTTCGAACCTCGACAGTTGTTTGATGACTGCTTCAATGCTCACACTTATCTCAAAGTACTGCTCAATTATTTAGTGGTACCTCAACTTAAGAGTGCCCTAACTTATTTTTAAAAGTGTTTTGAGATGACAGCTGCCTAATTGTTATGCTTTAAGATGAAAGCAACAATTTTAGTTACAATCATCCCCATCATTAGCCGAGTTGACGTTGACAGTGAACCCAGTAAGATTCGACCACTACATCAATCAATCAATCAATGTTTACTTATATAGCCCTAAATCACTAGTGTCTCAAAGGGCTGCACAAACCACAACACAAACCACTACGACATCCTCGGTAGGCCCAGATAACATCTGGTCTTACTCGCTGGCAATAGTTTATTGCTAGAGATGGACGTAACTTTGTTTTTCCAACCATGAGAAGGACAAAAGTGATTATGAAATACAGGACTGAAAAGAAGAGATGGATGATATTCATTGAATTAAAAAAATAAATAATTAAAATATGACCAAGCAAGTTTGAATCATTGCTAGTCTGCACAATACTGTAGCGGAACAGGTTCAACACCAGCCAAGAGTGTTGATATAATATCTACACGGCGGACATTTATCCATGAAAATATGGCTGAAGCTGCTGATAAGTGTTTGGCGGAGAAGCAGCAGGAAGGAAATATCGTAGAAGTCCACTTTCCAAGATAAATGCTGTACATTATTACATTAGTTCATAAAACCATTGTAGTCGTATTTATTACATTATCTTTTAATGTTTTATACAATGCTTCTAATCTAAAAGTTTATTTTTTATTTTTATAATGCATTTACATGTTAAAATTGTGGTGTTTTGGAGGGGGCAATTACCAATTAAATAGATTTCAATTAATTTCATTGGGAGGCATTGATTTGAGATACAAGTGTTTTGAGGTAAGAATTCCATCACAGAACCAATTTCTAAGTTGTAGTACTCTCTTAACTGCTTCTATGTTGTTTCCTTATTTGCACTGCTCTTTTTTGAGTGACATGAAGAAAAGCAATTATTTGCCTGGGGAGAAGTTACTTGGTGCCCCCCACTTGTATAAATCTATAGATCCCATATATAAGATGATCATCTCTTAAGCTTTTTTTTCCCAGAGAAACACAACATCTTTATTCAGATCAATATGGTAATTAAAACAAAGTCAACGTTGAGAGGTTCTCTCATGGTACCTGATAAATGTCCAAGGCCTGCATGGCATATTTGACCAATTTGATGTAGATCTGTGTCTCTTTTGGTTGGAGCTGCTTGTTAGGAATGAACTGAGCCTCTGTTAAACAATAGCATGATTAATTACTATCCATTTATTGAATGTCCATCACATTTCTGTCTTTCCTCTCACCTCCGGGAGCTTTGCAGGAAGTGATGCCCCATGTGATGGTCTTTACTCCGCACACCAGAGTCTTGACTAAGCTGCGGCAGTCTGACACCTGAAACGTCTGCTTGTCCTCTTTGTCACTTGGCCGGTCGAAAGAGGTTGTAGGGGGTTGAGGGGTGCTAGTAACGGGTGTGGGAGGGGCAGGAGGCGGAATGGCAGGGGTGGTGGAAGGAGTGGGTGTGGCTGGCACTCCTGGTAGCCCCCCTGGCTCCACCACGCCCATCTCCGACTGGGGTTTGCACTTCTTGAAGATGGAAACCAGCTGGTAGCGTGCTATGGTGTGGAATTTCAGCACAAATACCTGATGGGCACAAAAACAGCAGAAAAGAGCTCAACATCTCTGCATCACTTTGCAAATGAAAATTATCTACCTCCAGCATCCTCATAAGAATGTCTCGGCCATTGCCATTCTCCTGCTCGGACTTTGAGCGAATGCAGTCCACCAGATTGAGCAACAGCTTGCAGGACATTGTCTGAATATTGCTCGGAAGAGATTCATCGTCGATGTTCTTGGCAAACAGCTGCACAGCTAAAGATAAATCCGTCAAAGGCAGGTTCTGACGAACATGGTGGACCAAGTCTGCAAGTGTGCTGTAGGCCAATGGTCTGGAAAAAAAGATACAAAAGATGAAGACAGAAAGAGATTCTTAAGTTGTATTGAACCGGATGTAAGACCCCGAAAAAGTCTGAAAAAGAGGGGCTGTATTGTGTTCAATGCTGTAAAGTGATTTTTAAAAACTGAGAAATTAATTAGATTAAGTCTCCTGGCTGGCCTGGGAACGCCTCAGGATCCCCTGGGAGGAGCTGGATGAAGTGGCTGGGGAAGAAGACGTCTGGGCTTCTCTGCTTAGGCTACTGCCCCCATGACCCGACCTCGGATAGTTGGATGGATGGAGGGACGGAGAGATTAATTGATTACGATCTGTGGTCAATCTAATGAATATTGTTTTATTCTCAACTAAATGCTAATAAAACTCGTTATTTTGAGTTATTTTCATTTTAATTCATTATATTATTGTGGCAGATCCAAAATGTTTATTTTATAACCAAAAAGGTAGCCTTATAAATGCATTTAGTGTTTTCAACATACTTAAAAGATGCAGCCTTTGCCATTTCCTAAAATAAAACATTGGGTACTCTGCCGAAACTCTGCAGACAATATCAAAGTTTAGAAGATATGAGATTGCATGGAATTTTTTTCCGTCGAAGCACAACTATATATAGCCGGAATGTGCTTTATTAAAGCCCATTATTTTATGCCTTTCGTGGGTCATATAGAATTATGTGACAAGCCAGATCTGACCCCAAACCTTAAGTATGACACCTGCGATACATAATATCCCAGAAACTAAACCAGAAATAACCTATAACAGAACAACCATAAAACACAAGAGTGCAATTAAAACAAGTAGGATAGGGCCATTTTAAAAAGATGACATGCAGAAGAAGAGCAAGAATTTGAGCTAATAAAAACTGATATTGAAAGTCCTCACCAGGTCTTCCCTGCTTTGTTTCATCTGCAGTGCTAATTTGAAATGACAGTTTTATAAGTGAAGTGGTGGGAAGGTGGCGGGTCAAAGAGGTTTGGAAATCAACCTGCAGGGAAATCTACCCTCAGGAGATGTGGATGAACATGACAAGTTGACAGGGCGATCTCAGATTTAACCAACCTCCCTGAGAGGGGCCTAATTAACATGCAAACAGCCACTTGTCTGAGCAATCACCCACCAATGTAGATGGAGGTGACACTTAAGAGATCAAATGACTGTGACATACAAAAAAAGCAGTAACATAAACACACAAACTGCTTATCCCAGAATTGTTTATACAATTGCCAAGAACGTGGAAAAAGACTATAAGTAGGCATGTTATAACTATTAAACGGAAAAACAAGTCTTTTACTCCCCATTTAAAATATTATATAGGAAAAAAACAAAATTGGCCCTAGTGTGTGAATGTGAGTATAAATGTTGTCTGTCTATTTGTGTTGGCCCTGCGATGAGGTTGCGACTTGTCCAGGGTGTACTCCGCCTTCCGCCTGAATGCAGCTGAGATAGGCTCCAGCGACCCCGAAAGGGACAAGCGGTAGAAAATGGATGGATGGATTTTCAAAAGCACATGTGTCAAACTTCAGGCCCAGCATTTGAATATCAGTGTGCATCCATGGCAAATTTCAACAAAGAAGGAGCCCCAAACTAACCTCAACAACAGCCTCTAGATAATGATTATTTATACACCTTGTGTATTGTAATTAACTACAGAGGCCACAGTGGTAATAATAAGATGCAGTGCACTAATCATACTTACAAGGAGTGTGAGATCAAAAGTAGCAATGCCTAAACTGCAATTGGCTAAAAATTACACCACTTTACCTATGTATTTTAACTTTAACTTAACTATTAAACCCTGTCTGTACAAAATAACATATTTAAGAAGTATGATAATGCAGTCAAAAAGCGATAATTTTACCAACAACAACATAAATTGTTCACATAAAACACATTAACCAGCTGTAAAGCCATAAAAAGCAACCACAGACGACTTGAACATAACACCTCTGTCGTTAATGTTATGATATATTCAATCAGCGCACTTACATGGACTCTAGGAAACAACGGCTATAGGGGATCGTTTAAAAAATTCTATTCAGCACGCATTCTTAAGGTGGTCATTTTATGATTTTTTTTTCTCAATTTAAAACACTTCCTTATGGTCTACATATCATGTATTAGGGGTGCTTTGGTCCAAAGTTTGCATAGATGATGTTTAACAGACCATCTTCTATGTGTCTCTTCAAAATGTGTTGTTTTGTGAGCGGTCTTCTTTACTTGCCAAAGCCCTCCTCCAGGCCAAACCCCCTTCGACTCCATTCCGTCAGCCAAGTTTTCGTTTTAGCGCTTCCATATCAGGTCTACTGACAGCTATCGGTTAAAACTATTGATCTACTTTTTGTTAGAAATGGCAACAGTGGAGGATTTTAAAATGCATGTGCATATACGAGCCAGAGTGCCCTAGAACAAAAGGGTACAGAGAAAAAAGGAACTTTTTGACCACAGCTGGATAAAGTGGTTCTGCTGCCACACTTTCATAGTTTGGATTTAAATTTTCAGGGGGTTAAGGGGATCCCAAATACACAAAAACAGGTACGAACAGGAGTAGGGGTTTTATCCACTTGCCTGATAGAGTTTGACACCGGATTCTTGTAACTGCAAGTGATGATCAGTAATAAGCTAAATGTAGCTAAGCTACGTAGCTTAACTATATTCCCAAAGAGAGAAAATGGACTGCAAATCCAGGCCAAAGAAATGCGAAGAAAATACAATGAACATACGGAGAAAATCCTTTATGATTGGTTGATGTTCGTAGCATTAACGACTGGCCACTTAGAGGCAAGAGAAGGTGGGTCATCGAAACCAGTAAGCAAAATCATAACAGACACGCACTCTAATTACATGACAACAAGGCAGTCAGAGACGGAGGGACGACTAAAAAAACAAAAAATGGCAGAGGAATTCTCTTCTGTAGATTAAATTTTTTCTTGAGTGAAGACGAAATCCACAAAAATGCGTGTGTTTGGCCATATTTTGACAAATGTATGCGTTTAGAGAAAAACAATGCCCAAAACCTTAGTTTTTAATTGTTTAAACCAAACCCTAACATAAAACTAAACTGCTCTCTTCATCCAAAAAATCCAACACAAATTTAGGAACAGACATTAAGGTTAGGTGAGTTTATGAAAAGTTTTACGGAACATAACCATTACCAAATGTTCCCAAAAAACGCAAGTCGTTGTTTTTTTTGTCATGATAAAATTAATAACATTATAAGGGTGGGCCAAAGAAAAGGCAAACTAAAATAAATACATTCAGTGGGGTGAGTAACTTGTCGCTTGGCTTAATACATTTTCCAAGTAGCTTGCCCATCACTGGTAACTGCAAGCAAGATATAGTAAAGGGGTGGGCAAGGTTCAGCTTGCGGGACATATACTGTATAATAATAATAATAATAATAATCATAATAATAATAATAATGATAATGGATGAGATCGGGGGTCTCAAACATGCGGCTCGCGGGCCAATTGCCACCCGCGAGACGTTATTATGCGGTCCGCGCTTTGATATGACAGTTTAATGTTGGTGCGGCCCGCAAGTTTAATATAAACGGCGCTTAAAAATAATACAACAATCCAACATTCAGTGTTGAAAGCTAGACTAATCGGGGACATGTTCCATAAATATTGATGTTAAAGATTTCTTTTTTTGTGAAGAAATGTTTACAATTAAGTTCATGAATCCAGATGGATCTCTATTACAATCCCCAAAGAGGGCACTTTAAGTTGATGATTACTTCTATGTGGAGAAATCTTTATTTATAATTGAATCACTTGTTTATTTTTCAACAAGTTATTTAGTTATTTTTATATCTTTTTTTCCAAAATGTTTAAGAAAGACCACTACAAATGAGCAATATTTTGCACTGTTATACAATTTAATACATCATAAACTGATGACATAGTGCTGTATTTTACTTCTTTATTTCTTTTTTTCAACCAAAATTGCTTTGCTCTGATTAGGGGGTACTTGAATTAAAAAAATGTTCACAGGGGGTACATCACTGAAAAAAGGTTGAGAACTACTGTTGTAGAGGACGTTAAAGGCAGTGCAGTCACGGCAGCCCTTAATAATGTCAGCCAGGTGAAGATTGGGAAAAATTCGGGAGAATGGTTGCACCGGTAGATTGTCGGGAGGTGCACTGAAAGTCAGGAGTCTCCCAGAAAAATCGTGAGGATTGGTAAGTATGTTGCTAGGGCGGCAAAGCCATTCGTAGAAGGTGAATTCATTAAAAAGTGCATGTTAGATTTTTTAAGAAATCTTTTCTTGCGGCCCAGCCTCACCCAGTTTCTGCATCCAGTGGCCCCCATGTAAATTGAGTTTGAGACCCCTGGCTTAGATGTACAGTATATAGCGATTTTCTAGACATTAAAGCGCTTCACAGAAAAGTGAGAACCCTTATGGTTGGCTTTTTCATTTGTAATTCAGCATTTTTGGCTATTTTTTTCAAAAACGTGGGACATGTATTGAAATAGTCTATAAATAGGCCACATACTGCATAGAAAACACAGTTTCATTTTTGCTAACACATGTTTTCAGGTCTTTTGCTACTACCTTGTGTCATTTCCAGCCCAGAGACATATATTCACCAAATAAAGATGCATTACTGAAAATTAAGCACATTCAACTTACCGAAGAGTTTCCCGAGCAGTGTAGCCAGAGCCAATGAGAATGGACTCATCAAAAAGTTTATCCATGCACGGTATAAACTCTGCAACAGAAAAAGATACAGTACATTTGTGGGCTTTGCAAATACTTTATGTCCTGACATCTGAAATAGTAGTAAGCAAATAGCCATCCTTTAAAATGCATCTCAGTAATCCCTTGATGGATAAGAAGGGGCTAAAGATTTTACAGCTGTCTTTGGCAGCAGTACAAACACATTGAATAAATGTGGAAAAAAATCTGTGTTGAACTTTTACAGGCTAGTTTATACCAGAGAGAACACCTTTGACTGCAATATGCCTTTAAGTGAAGTGTCGTCCAAGTGTCACGCTACATAAAATACATTTGCAGGTTGTGTGTGCATGCGTACGTGCGTGAGTGCGTGTGTGTGCAAACATACGGCTGCGTAGGTCAGTTGTGAGAATATGTTTGGCCGCGATGAGAAGCTCCTTGCGGAGGTGAGCCGTCTCTGAGGGGCAGTTGGTAAGCAGCTGCAGCATGCCCTTCACCATCTGCTGGGAGTACTTTCCTACCAGCTCCTGACAGGGACACACACACAAAAGCAGTAGCAGTGTATGACTAAATGGAAAACTAATTGTGCAACAACCATTTAGCTTAAACGAATAAAAGAAAAATCATTCAAAAATGCTAAGTTTGTTTCAAATCGTTTTTATACAGGATGTCATCAGGTTGCTGATGCGTGTATTGTGATTTGCATTGTAAGTGCAGACTATATGTTACAGCAGCAGAAAAATATTATTATCGTCATCATTGTCACCGACGTCCCACTGGGTGTGAGTTTTCCTTGCCCTTATGTGGGCCTACCGAGGATGTCGTAGTGGTTTGTGTTGTGGTTTGTAAACATTGATTGATTGATCGATCGATCATATTCACCCGAACATAGGACAACCCTGACACTACTTTTTCAAGACCTGCTTTTAGAAAAATATATTTTAGACAAAATTATACATGTATATTTTTAAATGGGACCTATGATGACCTTTTCCTCATGACTTATAGTGATGTTAAACAATACCATAGTGCCAAATCATAAGGTTCATGCATTTGAGCATGAGCTTGCAAGCAATTTTGGATGCCTCTGAAAACTGTGTTTTGCAGTCTTTATTACAGTAAGAAATGTGTGATACGTAATATAGTGTGAAGTGAAGTGAATTATATATATATAGCGCTTTTCTCAAGTGACTCAAAGCGCTTTACATTGTGAAACCCAATATCTAAGTTACATTTTAAAACCAGTGTGGGTGGCACTGGGGGCAGGTGGGTAAAGTGTCTTGCCCAAGGACACAACGGCAGTGACTTGGATGATGCAAGCGGGGATCGAACCTGCAACCCTCAAGTTGCTGGCATGGCCGCTCTACCAACCGAGCTATACCGCCCCATCATATGATGATTTTTTTTCTACATTTAAAACACTTCCTTGTGGTCTACATAACATGTACAAACCCTGTTTCCATATGAGTTGGGAAATTGTGTTAGATGTAAGTATAAACGGAATACAATGATTTGCAAACCATTTTCAACTCATATTCAATTGAGTGCACTACAAAAACAAGATATTTAATGTTCAAACTCATAAACTTAATTTTTTTTTTTTAAATAATAATTAACTTAGAATTTCCTGGCCGCAACACGTGCCAAAGTAGTTGGGAAAGGGCATGCTCACCACTGTGTTACATCACCCTTTGTTTAAACAACCCTCAATAAACGTTTGGGAACTGAGGAAACTAATTGTTGAAGGTTTGAATGTGGAATTCTTTCCCATTCTTGTTTTATGTAGGGCTTCAGTCGTTCAACAGTCCGGGGTCTGCGCTGTCGTATTTTAAGCTTCATAATGCGCCACACGTTTTTGATGGGAGATAGGTCTGGACTGTAGGCGGGCCAGGAAAGTACCGGCACTCTCTTTTTACGAAGTCACGCTGTTGTAACGTGCTGAATGTGGCATTGCATTGTCTTGCTGAAATAAGCACGGGCATCCATAAAAAAGATGGCGCTTAAATGGCAGCATATGTTGTTCCAAAACCTGTATGTACCTTTCAGCATTAATGGTGCCTTTACAGATGTGTAAGTTACCCATGCCTTGGGCACTAATGCACCCCCATACCATCACAGATGCTGTTTTTTGTCAATAACAGTCTGGATGGTTCGCTTCCCCTTTGGTCCGAATGACACGATGTCGAATATTTTCAAAAACAATCTGAAATGTGGACTCGCAAGATCACAGACGCTTTTCCACTTTGCATCAGTCCATCTTAGATGATCTTCGGCCCAGAGAAGCCGGTGCCGTTTCTGGATGTTGTTGACAAATGGTTTTCGCTTTGCATAGTAGAGCTTTAACTTGTACTTACAGATGTAGCGCAAACTGTATTTAATGACAGTGATTTTCTGAAGTGTTCCTGAGCCCATGTGGTGATATCCTTTAGAGATTGATGTCGGTTTTTGATACAGAGCCGTCCGAGGGATCGAATGTCACGGTCATTAAAATGTTGGTTTCCGGCGATGCCGCTTACGTGGAGTGATTTCTCCAGATTTTCTGAACTTTTTGATGATATTATGGACCGTAGATGTTGAAATCCCTAAATTTCTTGCAATTGCCCTTTGAGAACGTTTTTTCTTAAACTGTTTGACTATTTGCTCACGCAGTTGTGGACAAATGGGTGTACCTCGCCCCATCCTTTCTTGTGAAAGACTGAGCATTTTTTGGGAAGCTGTTTTTTTACCAAATCATGGCACCCACCTGTTCCCAATTAGCCTGCACACGTCTGGGATGTTACAAATAAGTGTTTGATGATCATTCCTCCACTTTATCATTATTTATTGCCACCTTTCCCAACTTCTTTGTCACGTGTTGCTTGCATCAAATTCTTAAAATTCTAAAATAAAATTGTCTATCAGTTTGAACATCAAATAAGTTGTCTTTGTAGCATATTCAACTGAATATGGGTTGAAAATGATTTGCAAATCATTGTATTTCGTTTATATTTACATCTAACACAACTTCCCAACTCATATGGAAACAGGGTTTGTAATTGTAGTTCTTTGGTCAAATTGTTTCATAGATTGTTTTATAGAAAATGTTCAAGTTGCTTTCTGACCATCTCTTCAGAATGCGCTGTTTTGTAGGCGGTCTTTTTACATGGCTCCACTTTGACAGCGTCTTCTCTCCCTCAGCCATGTTGTACTGATAGTTTTTAGCACTTCCATAGCAAGTCTGCTGACATATATAGGTTAGAACTGTACGCTACTTTGTTTTAGAAATAGCAAATGTGGAGGATGAATGCCCCACAATAAGAGAATAGAGAAGAAGAAGGACTTTCTTGACAATAGCTTCGGCGCGGACTACAATGGCAGATGCGCACAAATTTTCGGGACTTATGCAAAACCCAAATACACATCAGCAGGTACCAGTAAGTTGTATTCACCAGAGGGTCTGTTGTCATAGCATTGTAGGCGGCATTTGTCATTTCTTTCAGAAAAATACTTTATGCTTGCATTGTTTTAGGCTGTTGGAATTGTACAAAATGCAAAAAGTATAAAAGTTTCTTCAAAGTTGCTCAAGAGGTAATTAAGAAAGGCAAAAAAATCCAACATTTTACAAAAAAACGACGAGAAACGTGTCACACACTCCAGACAAAGGGAGCATAGTTGAAGAATGCACAAGTTTGCAATGATCACTTTTGATCACAGTTTTCAGCACTTACACAAGGTTAAAATCTATAGTTATATTGTCATTAAAATGTGTACTCGTAACGGCGCGTGCAACAAACATGGCTGTAGACGCCAAGTTAAATCCTGAAATGCAAACCTACCGGTACTTGAAAAAAAACATGCATAACTTATTTAGGAGAGTCGTGATACCATTATCCTTGAGTCCTTGACCTAGCCACCCACAAAAGAGTTGCAGACCATGATGAGGAAAAAGATGAAATGGTAATACTAATAATGAACAATAACAACAAAAGATGAGTCTTTAAATTTATGGATGACGTTTAGACTCATTACAATTTACATGACATCATGTATACAATACAATATTTGCAGAAATGTGAAGTACTGGATAGGAAGAAGTGAAAAGGCTTGTATTGCAATGATGTTTGTCTTTTAAAGTATGGTTCAATGAATGTCAAACTCATCAAACAAGTGTACCTGGTAAATTCGGATGATGTAGGCCAAAAATGAGAGCGTCTTGATCTGTGCAGCAATAAAGTCTGCATACAGCTCCTTGTTATAAAGCTTGTGCTGCCTGCAAAGGAAACAAGAAAATAGGGCACACAAGTGATTTAGCATCATGGAGACAATGCCTGCAGTAGGTGACAATTAATGGAGGGTGAAATGTGGGTCTACATATGGGGACTTAATTCTACATGCATGGTTTGTTTATTTGTGTGGCAGCTGTTTGTGTTGTGTGACTCTCACAAAAACATCCTCCATACCTGCCAGAGAATCCTGAGGTTTGTTTTTCCTTAATTAATTCTGCTCCATTTCCCCCCTGTCCTGAAAGGCTAATACACCCATCTTCCTACTCGCAAATTCCACCTCCCGCTAAGCCAATTTCTCCTATTTTAACTTCCCTAAATGGAACGTGACCATTTTGAGCAACACCATCAAAAAAGTACTGCCGGGAAAGAGTGATGAAAGGTGTGTGTGTGTGTGTGTGTAAGGGTGGGGGACTATTCTATTAAAAGAGTGCCCAATCTCATTCTGAAAGGCCATAAAAATGAAAATTAATTTAGTTAGTGGGGCTGGTACGTTTCTGCTTAAGCAAATGGATCTTACCTAGCCTGAGGAGACACCTGCAGCATGATAGTGCTCATAATGAGGGGCACAAACTCCGACACCACATTGTGAATATTCAGCTTGTAGAGCTATGGAGACAGAAAACAAAAAAACACTCTTCATTGCAGCACACCCACACAATTACAGATAAGGTGGTTTTATTTTCAGATCCAATATACGAATATGTGCTTTTGGTGTGGATATGATAACATTTTATGCAGCCACCGCTCTCCTGACATCCAATTACTGAAAAAATGCAAATAAATCTGTTAAGTGTGCTGTGCCAATACTTTTTTTAAGCAGCAATTGCACAAACCAATTCGAAACTATTTTATTTCTTCCACATTTTATATGGCAGCCTAACTCCAAAATGGAATAAAAAAAAATACAACCAAAAATCAACACAAATTACCCTTATAAAGACAACATAAAAAATATTGTTTTGAAATGTGTACAGAAGTAATAGAAGTTAATCAATCTGAGAAATCAGATGTACTAGGGATGTTCTGAACAAGGTATTTATGTTGCAGATTCCGATACCAATTCTCCAATACCAATCACATATACTAACTGAAATTTTTAAAATATATGTATAATAAATACTATTGAAAATGCAACAATTTCAAAGTGTTCCTTATTCTCTTGTGTTACATACAATTGTTTGATCAAAACAAAGTCAATAGTACACAATAACTAAATAAAAGCAAAAACTACTATCTACTATTCTTTTGAATCCCTTGGATTTTGCCCTGAAAGTCCCCCTGTAATCAATGAGTATGTAAACATTAACCAAAACTAAAAAAATGTGTTGTAATAAAATAAATACATCGACGTTATCACTCTAGTATTAATCAAATACTGGTGCAACCCTTGGTATCGACGCTACCAATTTATACGGACTGTCACATTGCTGACACACCTACAGTTGTTTTTCTATTCTCCTCTAGGCAAGTGGTGTCAAACTCTTTTTATTGAGAGCCACATCGCAATTATGGCTGCCCTCAGATGGCCACATTAATTTATGTGGCGGTCTGCATGAAATGTTGTGGCATTGAATTACATGGCGTGCCACATTAAATGACGTGGCAGACCACCTTAAATAACATGAAAGGCCACTTTAAATGATGTGACAACCACTTTAAATTATGTGCCGAATCAAGTAAAATGACATGGTGAGCCAGATTAAATGACACGACCAACCTTATAGACTAACATGACGGAGCACATGAAATGACGTGGCGGACATTAAATGATGCGATGGACTACAGCAAATGATGTGGTGGACTAAATCAAATGATGTGGCAGGCCACATAAAATCACGTGGTGGGCCAGACAGAGGTGTTCTAGATTCCTATTGATCTACTTGTTATTATCCTATTAATATCAATAAAGTGGTCCCATCTACAATTCTGAAACTTTACCAAACTTATTTCTTGGTGTTGTTCAATGCTAGCTTAGTTCTTAGTTTAGCTGTTAGGATGTCTGCTCCTGGCTTGCTCCCAGTGTGTGACATGTTTAGCCTTGTCTTCCAGTGATAATGATACTCAAGATGCCAAGAGATACAGTTTATTTGCCATAATAGAGGTGATTATTTTTGGCGTAGGGGAGCAGCTCTTCAGGGAATAGAGACATACAGTGGGGCAAAAATTTATTTAGTCAGCCACCGATTGTGCAAGTTCTCCCACATAAAATGATGACAGAGGTCTGTAATTTTCATCATAGGTACACTTCAACTGTGAGAGACAGAATGTGAAAAAAAAAATCCAGGAATTCACATTGTAGGAATTTTAAAGAATTTATTTGTAAATTGTGGTGGAAAATAAGTATTTGGTCAACCATTCAAAGCTATCACTGATGGAAGGAGGTTTTGGCTCAAAATCTCACGATACATGGGCCCATTCATTCTTTCCTTAACACTCAGTATTCTTCTTCCTTCAAACACGACGAGTTGAGTTTATACCAAAAAGTTCTATTTTGGTTTCATCTGACCACATGACATTCCCCCAATCCTCTGCTGTATCATCCATGTATCCATTTTGGTATAAACTCAACTCGTCGTGTTTGGAGGAAGAAGAATACTGAGTTACATCCCAAAAACACCATACCTACTGTGAAGCATGGGGGTGGAAACATCATGCTTTGGGGCTGTTTTTCTGCTAAGGAGACAGGACGATTGATCCGTGTTAAGGAAAGAATGAATGGGGCCATGTATCGTGAGATTTTGAGCCAAAACTTCCTTCCATCAGTGAGAGCTTTGAATGGTTGACCAAATACTTATTTTCCACCGTAATTTACAAATAAATTCTTTAAAATTCCTACAATGTGAATTCCTGGACTTTTTTTCACATTCTGTCTCTCACAGTTGAAGTGTACCTATGATGAAAATTACAGAACTCTGTCATCATTTTAAGTGGGAGAACTTGCACAATCGGTGGCTGACTAAATACTTTTTTGCCCCTTTGTAACTTAGCTGCTAGTCACTTGTCAGTCAGGGGACTAAAAATAAATACAGTAGCAGCCAGAGGGGATCGACGTTTCTGATTGCATTAAAAGGCATTAATATGCAATGGTGATAACATACTTTTTTATAATACTCAGCCAATATTGATCGGCACATCCCGAACATGTACCTAAGTATTTGCAGCATTTTTATGTACTTATTTACCTTTTTAAACATTTTCCAGAGCAACTGTATTTCCATTACCTTATAAATCACATTTTATTTAACAGTGACACTTTATTCTACTGAACTGAGTGGGAGGATGAGGGAACGTTTGTTTCTCTCACCTGATACATCAGCACCACAATGAGTGGCAGCTCCGCCAGCACTTTGAGAGACAAAGAACCTCGTGGGATGATGGTGTGCTGGAGGCAGAGGTAAAGAACAAGATTACGTGTGATAACGCGGTCACATTAGTTGTACACTTGTCAACATTTCAATCGCATGTACAAATTAAAAGCCACTGCCTCAAGCAAAAACAGGTAAGCGAGGTTGTGTTCTTTTCACAGCTTGTAGAGCAATTTGTCAATTTCAAACATTCCATGACATTAGGAAAATGAATAAAAGGTAAATGCATTACCGCGTTCACCTTTGTATTGCATTTATTACACCTTGTGTGTTTTGAACATAACAGGCATAAACAAAGTTAGTGTTTTTTTCCTATCCATTGTTATGCTAAAAAAGGAGCAGTCAATACTGTATTACCTTAATCATGTAACAAAAAATACAAATGAGTTCATTTATTTATCTAATTAGAATGATATGAATTTCAATGGCTCTGTTAACGTGGAGCACTGCTGCCACCTGGTGGTTACAAGCGGTAGTAGTCAAAGTTTGAGGTACCGTTCTGGTTTCACTGTCCTCTCTCTCGGGTGCAGTTTTTACCAACACGGAAGTGATCATCCCCACCATTTGCGGGGAGGGAACCGTGTTCTCCGCTATCACCTGAGGGTTTTCAAAGTACCTGTCCTAGTAGGAAAAAACACAAATTCATTATTAGAAAAAGGTGCAGAGTTGTTGCTAAATGAAAATCGCAATTAAAATACAAACAGAGCAGATACGTACTACAACTTTAGGGAGATCTTTGTAAATCTGCTTCACAAAGTCCAGGAAGTGATGAATCTAAACAGAGTACATTGTGATGTTATATAGTTGTTAAAATGTAGTTAGATATTGTAGTGTTTACTTTACCAGGGTGCAAAATGAACATTGTAGTATTATTCAAATTCTGTGCAGGTATCAACAAGTCCACTTTAAAACTTTTTAAGACCATAATAAATCAAATTAGATTCCATTTCCACTTCAAACTGACGAAAAGTACAAAGACATAAAGAAAACTTCTGGGCCCAGAATTAATTGTAAGTATTAATTCACTGCTCTTTCACATCGGAATACAAAATGCTTAATCCAACTAAAACCAGCAAATATTGGCTATCATTTTAAACAATTTTTCGGATTTGCCTTTGAATTGCAACGACTTCATACCCTAGGTTTTAAAGTAGTGGTTCACAAACGTTTTTCACCAATTTCCAACTTAGAAAACACTTGACTCGCCACACATCATCACAATGACCAAAAACAAAACACAGTAGCGAAGTAGGCCTAAGTATTCATTAAAAAAAGGCAGCGGTTTTATTTAAAAAGTGTATTTAATATTTTTGGCCACTGTAACATTACACACAATGCACAAACAACAATTATACTCCATACAGTACATATTTACAGACTTCCTTATCTTACCACCAGATGTACCATAGTTTGAGAATCACTGTTCTAAAGTGTTCTTGCAGAGTGTTTTCATGTAACAACCAAAAAGGCGGCCATGGTGGAGGAAAGCACAATATACCATGAACTGATTTACGTGGACCCCGACTTAAACAAGTTTTCGGGTGTTACCATTTAGTCAATTGTTCCGGAATATGTACTGAACTGTGCAATCTCCTAATAAAAGTTTCAATCAATCAATCAATCAATTAAAATGTGAAAGGTACAGTAAGCACCTCTGCTAAAGCTTATTGGTAACTTTTGCAGTGTTTCAGCTGTCAGATTTGAGCAAACACAGACTAACATCGAAATTACTACCGCCTGCACAAAAGACATGTAATCAGCTCATTTTGTATGTGGTATATAGTTCATCATAAACACATTTTCCCCTGCTTTTAGTGATGTATTTTGCAAGTACAATGCTAGTAAAAAAACTAGTGTTGTCCTGATACCGGTACTAAAATGTATTTCGATACTTTTCTAAATAAAGGGGACCACAAAATATTGCATTATTGGCTTTATTTTAACAAAAAATCTTACGGTACATTAAAAATATGTTTTTTATTCCAAGTTTGTCCTTAAATAAAATAGTGAACATACAAGACAACTTGTCTTTCAGTAGTAAGTAAGCAAACAAAGGCTCTTAATTTGGCTGCTGACGTATGCAGTAACATATTGGGTCATTTATATTCTATTATTTTGTCAACATTATTAAGGACAAGTGGTAGAAAATGAATTATTAATCTACTTGTTCGTTTACTGTTAATATCTGCCTACTTTCTCATTTAACATGCTCTATCTACACTTCTGTTAAAATATATTAATCACTTATTCTTCTGTTGTTTGGATGCTTTATATTACTTTTAGATGATACCACAAATTTGGGTATTAATCCGATACCAAATCATTACAGGATCAAAAAATGGTCACAATTTAAGTCCTCATGCGTCCAAGGACATATTTCCTAAGTTTATAAACATAATATAAATGTAAAAAAAAAAAAAAGAAGATTTTGTAATGCTAAAAAATATTGATGTAATAATAGTAGTATAGACCAGTTGTCCCCAACCTTTTTGTAGCTGCTATTCTTTTATTATTATTTTTTTTTCTTTGTCATGAAAAGGGGAGGTTTTTGTCATGAAAAAGGGAGGTTTTTTGGGTTGGTGCACTAATTGTAAGTGTATCTTGTGTTTTTTATGTTGATTTAATTTAAAAAATAAATAAATAAATAAAATGTTTAAAAATTTAAAAAAATAAAAATGTATAAAAAATTATTCGCGGCCCGGTACCCGGTGGTTGGGGACCACTGGTAAAGACTACACGTTCCAGTACTTTTTAGAGACGGTATAGCACCGGTTATGATTAATTAGTATTGCGGTACTATACTTATACCGGTATACCGTACAATCCTAAAACAAACACTAGTTTTGACTCATTATTAGACAAATGCGGTGTGTAACAAAGGTCAGAGTAGAGTTTTCTTCCTTTAGATGTGCGCAGTCTGATGTTACACATATTTTATCAGTCTGTCGTAGCTAGTGCCATTTTCTCTGGTGTTGCGTGTTGGGGCGGTAGCATGACTTCGAGAGACAGAAACCGGTTGGACAGGCTGATGGGGAAAAATTTTTGTAATGGAGAAAAATGTGGACTCTGTGGGAGCTGTACTTTAGAGAAGGATGAGGGCTCTCATGCAGGGCGTCCTGAGTAACTCCAGACATAATTTGCATGTCACTATGGACGCTCAGAGGAGTAACCGTAGCAACAGGCTCCTCTTATTACACTGCAGAACGGAACGTTTTAAGAGATCTTTTGTTCCATAGGCCAGAAGATTGTAATACAGATCTGTCTAGAATTATGTATTTATTGTTGTTGGTATGAATGTATGTGTTTTTCTGCTACTGAGCACCTGAATTTCCCCTACGAGGGATCAATAAAGGATCTATCTATCTTACCCAAACTAATTGTAAGCCGACAATCTTTTATATTTTTTTAATGTCAGTTATTTCTGTATGAACTTGGAGAAAAACTAAGGCAATGTCTGAGAAACTGACCTGAAATTATTGGAATAAATAATACAAAAAATAAAAGACAATGGTGGCTTTTATTATTTATACTAAGTGCACCATTGCTAGTAAATAAACAACAATAGAAAAAATTACCGTATTTTCCAAACAATAAGCCTCAACTTATTTCCTATGCTGTGAACCCTACGGCTTATAAACGGTGCTGATGAATTATGGATTTTTCTTCACTAACAGCCATAATGTTTTGTATTAAAATAGTTTACATAAAACATAGACAGAGACACTGAAAAAGTATTAAAGTTTGTACTGTGGCGCCAACTTTTGGATGAGTTTTCCCATTGCAGGTGCTATGGGTTGAATGTCTACAGTATTTCCTTCCGTTTAGTGTCTTGGACCGGAAGTATAAGTACCGTTCTGTCTTCTGGTCGTCCATAGCATTTCTACTCATATGGTTTCAACAAATCTCATTTCCATATGAGTTGGGAAATTGTGTCAGATATAAATACAAACGCAATACAATGATTTGTAAATTATTTTCAAGCCATATTCAGTTGAATATGCTACAAAGACAACATATTTGATGTTCAAACAGATAAAAAAAATTTTTTTGCAAATAATAATTAACTTTAGAATTTGATGCCAGCAACACGTGACAAAAAAGTTGGGACAGGTGGCAATAAATACTGATAAAGTTGAGGAATTCTCATCAAACACTTATTTGGAACATCCCACAGGTGTGCAGGCTAATTGGGAGCAGGTGGGTGCCATGATTGGGTCTAAAAGCAGCTTCCATGAAATGCTAAGTAATTCACAAACAAGGACTGGGCCAGGGTCACCAATTTGTAAGCAAATTGTCGAACAGTTTTAGAACAACATTTCTCAACGAGCTATTGCAAGGAATTTAGGGATTTTACCATCTATGTTCCGTAAAATCATCAAAAGGTTCAGAGAATCTGGAGAAATCACTGCACGTAAGCGATGATATTACGGACTGTTGATCCCTCAGGCGGTACTGCATCAAAAACAGACATCAGTGTGTAAAGGATATCACCCCATGGGCTCAGGAACACTTCATAAAACCACTGTCAGTAACTACAGTTGGTTGCTACATCTGTAAGTGCAAGTTTAACCTCTGCTATGCAAAGCAAAACCCATTTATCAACAACACCCAGGAACGCCGCCAGCTTCGCTGGGCCCGAGCTCATCTAAGATGGACTGATGCAAAGTGGAAAGGTGTTCTGTGGTCTGATGAGTCCACATTTCAAATTATATTTGGAAATTGTGGACGCGGTGTCCTTCGGGACAAAGAGGAAAATAACCACCCAGATTGTTATAGGCGCGAAGTTCAAAACGCAGCATCTGTGATGGTATGGGGGTGTATTAGTGCCCAAGGCATAGGTAACTTACACATCGGTGAAGGCACCATTAATGCTGAATGGTCCTATACAGGTTTTGGAGCAACATATGTTGTCATCCAAGCAACATTATCATGGACGCCCCTTCTTATTTCAGCAAGAAAATGCCAAGCCATGTGTTACAACAGCGTGGTTTCGTAGTTAAAGAGTGCGGGTACTTTCCTGGCCCACCTGCAGTCCAGACTTGTCTCCCATCGAAAATGTGTGGCGCATTATGAAGCGTAAAATACGACAGCGGAGACCCCGGACTGTTGAACGACTAAAGTTCTACATAAAACAAGAATGGGAAAGAATTCCACTTTCAAAGCTTCAACAATTAGTTTCCTCAGTTCCCAAACGTTTATTGAGTGTTGTTAAAAGAAAATGTGATGTAACACAGTGGTGAACATGCCCTTTCCCAACTACTTTGGAACGTGTTGCAGCCATGAAATTCTAAGTTAATTATTATTTGCAAAAAAAAATTCAGTTTATGACTTTGAACATCAAATATCTTGTCTTTGTAGTGCATTCATTTAAATATGGGTTGAAAAGGATTTGAAAATCATTGTATTCTGCTTATATTTACATCTAACACAGTTTCCCAACTCATATGGAAACAGGGTTTGTACATTCATCACCCCAAGCAATGTTTGGAAGTTTTACAAAATATCTATAACAATTCATATTTATTAAACAGCCACATTTTTGATAGTACCGTTTCCATGCATATTTGTACGTGCTATCTTAATTAGCATTAGCTAATATGCTACCACATTTACAGGTGTCTCTGTTAGTTTTTTTTTTAACTTAAAATGGCAATCTTTTTGTATTGTTTCAGTTTCGGAAATTCACCAAAATTTGACCGTGGAGTTATTGGCTCTGTTTAGATTGGAGAGCTAGCTTCCGCAGCTAGTGGGTCCATGACGATGACTCCTGTTTTGTTTGATCACCCGTTTTACTGCCATGTCACAGGCAGCTTTTGAAAATAATTAAGGCATGCAAAAAAAACATTTACAAAATGATTTCTTGTAAACAACTCATTTCACAATGTATATATCTGCAGTTTATTGTCTGGTGCGGCTAATATATATAAAAAAAAATTTTACTTCTAAAATTTAGTGGGTGCAGCTAATATACTGGTGCGCTCTATAGTCCCGAAAATACAGTGATATGTACGTATGTATGTATGCAACAATATAATTTTGCTAGTAAAATTATTTTTGATTTACACACATTAGGTTAATCCCTATTCAGGTCTACAGGTTTTTGTTGTGTTTTAGTATCATTTTATACAGACTTATCCCTGATTTTTTACTTTTACATCAATGTTACATTCACTTTCACTGCAATTTTTACAAACTCTGCCCTTTCCTGATTGCTCCACATTTGAGCCCTGACTCGAGGTTTAAACATTTTATATGTTTCCAGCACCGGCTTTGATCATGTATTAACTTGTTTGTTCTAGAGCGGGGGTTGGCAACCCGCAGCTCTGGGGCCGTATGCGGCTCTTTAGCGCCGCCCTAGTGTCTCTCAGGAGCTTTTTCAAAAATATATCAAAAATGGAAAAAGATGAGGGGAAAAAATACATGTTTTTTGTTTTAATATGATTTCTGTAGGAGGACAAACATGACACAAAACACCCAAATTGTTATAAAGCACACTGTTTATATTAAACCTGCTTCACTGATTTGAGTATTTGGCGAGCGCCGTTTTGTCTTACTAATTTTGGCGGTCCTTGAACTCACCCTAGTTTGTTTACATGTATAACTTTCTCCGATTTTCTAAGACGTGTTTTATGCCACTTCTTTCTATGTCTCATTTTTTCCACCAAACTTTTAACGTTGTGCATGAATGCACAAAGGTGAGTTTTGTTGATGTTATTGACTTGTGTGGAGTGCTAATCAGACATATTTGGTCAGTGCATGACTGCAAGTTAATCGATGCTAACATGCTATTTAGGCTAGCTGTATGTACATATTGCATCATTATGCCTCATTTGTAGGTATATTTGAGCTTATTTAGTTCCTTTAATTCCTCATAATTCAACTTATATCTCATGACACACTATCTGTACGTAATATGGCTTTTAATTTTTTGCGGCTCCGGATGGATTTTGTTTTTGTATTTTTGGTCCGATATGGCTCTTTCAACATTTTGGGTTGCCGACCCCTGTTCTAGAGAGACAAATGGTGGAACTCGCACTTACTCATCTTACACACATAAAATCTACTTTGTAGTGGGCTTTTGTAATCCCCGCTGCTAGGTAAACTTGTTGGTTGTGCTCAATAAATTCTGACCAGACTGCACATTAATTTGTTCCATTTTTAGTTAATAATTGTGCCCCCAAAAATCGAAACAATTAAAAGCGAAGTAATTTAATTGTAATTTAAACATAATGTTAATATACTTTAAGACCTTTCATGGTACTATTTAACCCTCTGGGGAATACTTAGTTGTATAGCCATAGTGTAGCTGAGTACTAAAAAGTCCTCAGGGAGGTAAGAGTGTATAAAACATGTTTGCATTCGTATTTTTTTACACTTGTTTGGCTCAAATCTCTCTATCAACTTCTGTTTGGACTAAAATTAGCATGTATGTCATGTTTTTTTTTTTAATATCTAATAATGTCAGTTTCTTTATTTTGAAAGATTTGAATACAATTAGTTATCATCCATACAGTAAATGCTAAAAGGCTGGGGTAAAGATCAGGTCGAAATATACATAAGATTAGTAAAAAATCTTATTTTAATGCATTGTTTTATTTTGCTGTGTAAGATTAAAAACCTTATAACAGTGTATCATGGGGACTTATAAGTCCCCATTGACTATAATTATAACAATTTCATATATAACTATAGAATATATAGTTATAACTATATATATATAATCATGCATTTTCTAATTTCAGAGTTTGATTTTGGAGAAAAACAGTACATTTTGTCATACTTACTGTTTGGAATTAGATCGGACAATTTTGGTTAAGTGTTTGTGATGGCTTGGTGGCTTCCGGTGTGTGTGTGTCTGTGTGAGGGCGGGGGTCAGGTGGATCAGTCCTTCCAGCAGACCTTTGCAGGTCTGTGCATGCAAATGTATTGCATCTGATGGAAACCCTTGTTTGCTTGTATGTATGGATTTATTCACAGAAAATATGACTCCAAAATGTTTTTATGCACTCTAAACTCTTTGAGGACTTTTACGTCCTTTTCCTACTCTATTAGACTAAAATGAATTCCCAGTGTATTGGTGATAAAGCATGGTTTTTGAAATGAAATATTAAAATTAAAACTGACAAAAATCCTACGACTAAAAATAACTCGATTCAAAGTACTACTACTAAAATTACGTCCAAAACTAGAGCAAAAATTGGCCTCAAAGGACACAAAAGTCCCCAAAAAACTCTAAGGGATAAGTGATTATTTACGAGATTTTAATAGCAATGAAGACAATTTAAGGACTTAAATTCAAATTATTGCGTTTAAGACTTTTAAAGACTTTTTGAAAACCAGTGGGTACCCTGATTATTGTAACTCATTCACGTTGTAAAAGCATACAGGAATCTATCAATGTTGATTATTAAGATGATGTTACCAATAATAAGCAATTCAAGCCAAGAAACTCACCTCCTGTGAGATTGGGGGACGAAATTGCTTGTGCAGCTCAATTATAATGCGAAGACATATTAGCACGTTTTCCTCGCTTTCAATCTGGAAAAAAAAGACATTGTGAAGAGGAAAAAAAACACTAATATTCAAAACATTTTCCATTTAGTAAAATTTAGCATTGGCCAATTACATTTGCAAATGTATAAAAAAGTTTGTGTCCTTTGAAAGGCTCTCCCAGGACCCATACCTCCAGGAAACGGAACATCACAGACAAGATGTTTTTGGTGTGTGGTCGAAGGTGTTCATTGGTGGGGATGCGGTGGATGATTTCCAACACCAACTTTCTCAGTTGCTGCAACAAGAGACACAATTTATGACTTGTGTTGTCCAAAATATCGTTTCATACACCGGTATTTAAAAAGAAAAAAATATTATTGGCTTTATTTTGACGGAAAATCTTATGATACATTAAAAATATGTTTCTCATTGCACTCAAAGACCAATTTTAGAACACTGAAAAAAAATGCCAGTAAATCAATCAATCAATCAATCAATGTTTACTTATATAGCCCTAAATCACTAGTGTCTCAAAGGGCTGAATACCAGTGAACATACTGGACAACTTCCTTTTATTAGTAAGAAAGCAAATGGCTTACAAAGGCTCCTAATTTTGCTGCTGACGTGTGCAGTAACATATTGTGTTATTACCGATTTTGCCAAAATTATGAGGGACAAGCAGTCAAAAATGGATGGATGGATGGATGGATGGATTATTAATATAATTGTTCATTTACAGTTGATATCTGGTTACTTTCTGTTGTAAAATGTTCCATCTAATAATAATAAGCCCTTATTCTTTTGTTGTTTAGATGGTTTTGGGTGATACATTTGGGTATTGATTCAATACCAAATTGTTGCAAAAGTCTTCCTATGTCCAGGAACCTATTTCCTGAGTTTGTAAACAATAATAAAAATGACAAAAGATTTTGTGATATGTAAAAACATCAATGTAATCATTGTAGTAACGACGATGTGCGGCTCTTGTTTTTGGTATCGTTACGGTCGATATTTGTATAGATCCACCTATTTGTTTACAACCAGGAGCACTAGCTTGCTTTTAGCGGTTAGCTATTGTATCCTCCTACGGTGCGTAGTGAAGCATGTTCAGCTATTCCTTGTCCTGCAGTGATGATACTTGTAAGAAACATACTTTATTTGTCGCAATTGAGGCAAGGATTTGAGATTTAGGAGTAGCTAAAACACTGTGGGGAAACATTAGCTGCTAGCTGACTAGAAAGCTAGGACTCTGCTGTAGTGCTGGATGATTATTTTAAAAACAATAATCAAATGTTTGAAAATTTATATTGAAATCACAATTAATAACACAATTATTCATTATTTGAAAAAAAAAATACTTTACCTCCAAAACTCAAATTTAAACATAGTCCAAAAGAACAACTAATATAAATTAGTAACAAGGTCAGAGCGGTCTGGGTCACATACATGGTCAGACACTGGCGAGCCAATCACAGGCACACTAGGGAGGGCCATATTACGTCATGACTTTTGGGATGATTTGACACACATTGCACTGATAAGAGATCAGTATCTACATCGGGACAAGGTCATTAAATGGCAATGATACAATAAAATAAGCAGCTAGCACAGTTTTTCAGATTAACTGGATGAATTATCATTAGCTAATACAACGCTAACGTTAGCTAGCTCAGGCCTGTTGTGCGTTCTTCTGTAAAGACGTGGATTCCTATTGTGCAGAGAACTCCGGGCATTTTGCATATAATGCATATGATGCTCTGTGACCCAGACCGTTCTGGCTGCAGTGCCCTCTGCTGGTTGTTCAGGGGAGTGTGTAGGTCACACTCTGGTTTGTGGTAAGAATGTATCATTGACACAAAAGCAAAAAAGCGATCCACGTATGCAAATTCAATACAAACACAAATACAAAATCAAGCATATGTATATTCAAATCACAAAAATGTATTTACAAATACATGTTTATTTATACAAGTTCTTGATGTATTTGTATGTCACATTCTTATAATAATACATTTTATTTGTATATATTTTCAAATCTCAAAAATATATCTACAAATACTCGTTTATTCATACAAATTATTTATTTATTTATTTGTAAATCACATTTTTATTTGCATATTTATTGATATATGCAAATGTATTAACAGCATATTAATATATATAAGTCAATTCTACTTCCATACATAATCAAAATCGATATAAAACTGATGAATTGTCCAGTCCTACTCTGCAGTGCATTGCTTCACCTTTATCATTAGTTTTGAAGCCAAAATATGTCTATTCTCCCTCTTTTGTCTCCAAAGTATTTTCAGCGCGCCATCAGGCGCATGAAAAAAAAAAAAGTATTTTGCAAAGGCAGTATAGTCTTTTTTTTATATTAATTCGTACAGTGGTACTTAATTAGTACCAATATACCGTACAACTCTATTACCAAATCATAATTGTAAACACTTGATCTGCAGCTGCAGGAAGACGTTACTAGGTGTGTTGTGAAATTTAGCACACCTGTGTAGGCTTTTCTTGGAGGAACTGCACTTCTCCGTCTTGAAGAAAAGTGAGGAAGCGAGGGATGATGTGTTCCAGGAAGGTGGAATATTGAGGCGAAGAGGTCACGTTCTGAAATGGCAAACCATATGTTCCTTTAGAGCAGTGGTTCTCAACCTTTTTTCAGTGATGTACCCCCTGTGAACATTTTTTTAATTCAAGTACCCCCTAATCAGAGCAAAGCATTTTTGGTTGAAAAAAAGAGAAAAAGAAGTAAAATACAGCACTATGTCATCAGATTTGGATTTATTAAATTGTATAACAGTGCAAAATATTGCTCATTTGTAGAGGTCTTTCTTGAAGTATTTGGAACAAAAGATATAAAAAGTTACTAAAAACAAACATAAACAAGTGATTCAATTATAAATGCAGATTTCTACACATACAAGTAATCATCAACTTAAAGTGCCCTCTTTGGGGATTGTAATAGAGATCCATCTGGATTCATCAACTTAATTTTAAACATTTCTTCACAAAAAAATAAATATTTAACATCAATATTTATGGAACAAGTCCACAAAAAATCTAGCTGTCAGCACTGACATTGTTGCATTTCTTTTCACAGTTTATGAACTTACATTAATATTTCGTTGAAGTATTATTCAATAAATATATTTATAAAGGATTTTTGAATTGTTGCTATTTTTAGAATATAAAAAAAAAAATCTCAAGTACCCCTTGGCATACCTTCAAGTACCCCCAGGTGTACGCATACCCCCATTTGAGAACCACTGCTTTAGAGACTATGACCGCTTCTGAAAAACATATGGCAAACTCACCTCAAAGTTCTCGCTGACCTCCTGCATCATCTTGAGTTTGGTCTCATCAGCTGGAAGGTAAAGGACACATTGGCAGGTTACGGGACAAGCGGTTTCATTTTCATTTCCTTATGCTTAGCATATGCTTAGCAGGGACTAGTCAGATCTTATCAGTTTTACTTTCATTGCCAGTTTGATCAAAAGGTACAGGACACACACACTCGCTCTCTCTCTCTCACACACTCACACACACACACACACACACACACACACACACACACACACACACACACACACACACGTACCTTTCACTGGACTAAAGCGTATCGCCCTCATCATGTTGCCCATTCTAAACATTGGTGCAAACAGCCATTACTAATGGTTAGGTTAGACCTGAACATACGTGTGTTTGCGTCGGTGAGAGCTGCCACAAATTGCAGGTACTTCTTCATCAGAGTGGTCTGGTCCACCACTGTGGGGCTCGGAGCCGGCACGAATGCCATCGTGGCAGCCAGATCAGACTGAGCAAAAGAGAAAATAGTTGCAGGCTGTGGGCTGCAAACACCTCAGCTCCGCTGCATACAATAAAATAATGGTTAAAAAATAAAACTTCAAGCAATGTACAACATTTGGGGTAAAGTGTTGGAACAAGTTCAAATTACAGCGATCAATGGCCTGTGCTTTAATACATTCAAAGTTTCTGGGGGGTGAAAACGAAAGTAGAATTCAAAACATGTTTCAACGGCGCGGCGCACTGTGATGACGTCAGTGCAAGCTACCACAATTATTTGCACGTTACAGTGGAATTCCTCAATAATGCTCCCAAACACACCATTCCGCGGCATATGGCTGGTTACGTGGTTACACATTTATGCATCTGCGTTTCCAATATAGGCGGCAAAGTTTACGGATCGACTTAAAAATAAACATTCGCTGCCGTTAGCTCGGAAGTTAGCTCCTGAAAGAAAGGCGCTCCACTAAGAACATGTGAAGCTGCGTTGAAATGAATCGAGATAACACAAAGGATAGACGGACATGTCGCGCAAACCTTCAAGATTAGATATGCGTTTGTGAAACGGCATTTGTACACACAATGTAGGATAAAACACAAAATGTTCTTACCCATCCGCGCATGAAGAGTACAGAAGGTAGCATCCGCCGCGCTGCCGCGTAGAGATCCGGCCCAGCGTGGATGTGAAGCATATTCTACCGCAGGTCGTGCAACGTATTGGTGTTGTTGGTTGTATATATACAGCACATTTATAAGTCATATGTCGGTTTCAGATATTCATATTAAACGCGTGGTTAGTTTAAATAAATATTGTTCACCATATTCTAATTTATAGTCTTTTATAGTGCCGGCGGAAGGCTACGGGCGTAAAGGTGGGTGTTATATGGCCATCATTTTCGATGGTCTTGTCCCGGTTCTTGCGCTTATTGCGTAGCGTCGGAAGAAATTTTGCATAACTTCGCCGTAGTGCAAGAAGGACTTTTGCGTAAGTGCAGCAGGGACTCACCGTTGAAAAATAATAAGTTATAAGATCGCAGTCTGTGTACCTTCCGTTCATTCTATTTCCAATTCTGACACTAAAATCGAAAAATAAAATTAGGGCCGTCTTTTGATTTTTTTTAATACATGGCAGTTTTTAAAACACAAAAAAGGGATGATTTTCTTTAAAATGTTGCCATAAAATTGGATTTTGTGCGGTTTTCCTTTCATGGATTTTCATTTTTCCAGATAAACACAAAAATCGAAAAAAATCTTCATCCAAAATGCAAAAATGCGTGGTTATCTGTGTGGTGACACATTGAACCAGAAGTAGTATTTTCGCTTTTCCTTTGCGTTTAGCATGTTTTAGCATAACGGTAACGTCTTTGTTCAGTAGGCGTCCTATTGTCGTTTTAAAAAAGTGTCACTAAATAGTTGTCCAACTTCTGTTTCAGGAAAGAAAAAAATGGTCTGAAATTTGCGACTTGTCCAGGGTGTATCCCGCCTTCCGCCCGAAAGCAGCTGAGATAGGCTCCAGCATCCCCTGCAACCCCAAATGGGACAAGCGGTAGAAAATTAATGGATGAATATGTGTTGTCCCTGTGATGAGGTGACGACTTGTCCAGGGTGCACCCCGCCTTCCCCCCGAATCCGGCTGAGATAGGGTCCAGCACCTCGGGTCCAGCAATCTTTTCTTGCGGCCCAGCCTCACCCAGACCCTGCGTTCATTGGCCCCGAAGATAAATTGAGTTTGAGACCCCTGCTTTACAGCATACGTCACTCCCCCTTTCCTCATTCGTTAAAAAGACAGAAGTTGATGCAAACGCCTAAATGCCGCCAGAAAACAAAATTAAGAAGAAGAAGAACATTTACGTGCAATTACTGCTGTCATGGCCAAAGCAAAGTGCAGTTCCCCTTTAAAGTGCCCTTGGAAACTTTTCGCTGCATGCTTTGAATGGGAAAATGCATTCATATGTGTGTGGATGTGCTACTTTAGGCTAATCTAAGAAACACAGATGACAATTATAACATGTTTTTAAAATGAAAAATAAAAATGTCACATATATTCATTCAACACAGTCAAAATGGTTTGGGGGGAAAAGGTGAAGATGTCTCAATTGTTAAATATATTAATGCATTCGTTGTCAGTATTTTAATTGATGGTTTTCCAGTCCATGTGGTGGTTGTGATATTTTTTGGTTGTACCACAAGATGGCAGCATAAATCTGGGTTAAAGCCACTGCAACCTTTCATCATTGGCCAGTATGCTTTCGGATTAAGCAGTACAGCAACTTTTGATATCGACCAGGTAAATACAGGTCTCACATTGCTAATATCGACAGTTTTTATTTGAAAATTTTCAATATTTTTCAATATATTTGGCCATGTAACAATATCAACAAAATACATTAATGCAGTTAGTCCCTTCTATTACACACAGTCTGATCAAAACTAGGTCCATCCATCCATCCATTTTTTTTTTACCGCTTGTCCCTTACAGGGTCACAGGGGGTGCTGGAACCTATGCCAGCTGCAGTTGGGCGGAAGGCACTCGGGCAGTCCTTCTCAAATAGGTCAATCGTGCAAAATCATAAGCAACCCCCACGACCCCGAACGGGACAAGCGGTAGGAAATGGATGGATGGAATAAGCAATAACTACAATTGGCACTCATTGATATAAAAATGTGGATATAGCAATATGAACAATGTAACAATATGAACAACACAATGAAACTGCACATTAGCTGGTAAAAAATAAAAATAATAAATGAAGCGAATTGAATAGTGATAGGTCAAACGATACTGAAGCATCGACGCAATGGTCTTATTTTAATCCACCCATGCATCCATCCATCCATTTCTACCGCTTGTCCCTCTAGGGCAGTGGTTCTCAACCTTTTTGCAGTATACCCTCTATGAACATTTTTTTTAATTCAAGTACCCCCTAATCAGAGCAAAGCATTTTTGGTTGAAAAAAGAGATAAAGAAGTAAAATACAGCACTATGTCATCAGTTTCTGATTTATTAAATTGTATTACAGTGCAAAAATATTGCTCATTTGTAGTGGTCTTTCTTGAACTATTTGGAAAAAAAGATATAAAAATAACTGAAAACTTGGAAAATAAAACAAGTGATTCAATTATAAATAACGATTTCTACACATAGAAGTAATCATCAACTTAAAGTGCCCTCTTCGGGGATTGTAGTAGAAATCCATTTGGATTCATGAACTTAATTCTAAACATTTCTTGACAAAAAAATAAGTCTTTAACATCAATATTTATGGAACATGTCCGCAAAAAATCTATCTGTCAACACTGAATGTTGCATTGTTGCTTTTTTTTTTCACAGTTTATGAACTTACATTCATATTTTGTTGAAGTATTACTCAATAAATATATTTATAAAGGATTTTTGAATTGTTGCTATTTTTAGAATATTTAAAAAAAAAATCTCACGTACCTCTTGGCATACCTTCAAGTATCTCCAGGGGTACGCGTACCACCATTTGAGAACCACTGCTCTAGGGGTTGCGGCGGTGCTGGAGCTTATCCCAGCTGCATTCGGGCGGAAGGTGGCGTACACCCTGGACAAGTTTCAACCTCAACAACACAGACAGACACCTATGGCACTAAATATTGTACATCATGTTATTTCCTCTTTACATTTGGCTCATTGACCAGATCTGCAAATTGCATATTCCTTAAAAGAACAACAACTATATTTATTATAATTTTTATTTGCAGGTCACTTTCTAATCCAGCAGATGGCACCATCATGAAACAGCAACACAGTCTCAGTTCTGGTTCAATACAGCTATTGCATGTGAAACACACTCACTGAGGCATCATTTACCCATCACAAAAATGGAATGTTATTGATTCAATACTAGCACCCCTGTATTATTATTAATATGTTCTATATAGATAATTAACACAGAGAAATATTTGTATTTGCTTATTCTCTCATATAGGAAATTACACCTCTTCAAAACATGTCGCCGAAGCCAACAAGAAGAGAAATTAGCTATTTAAAATCCAATTGCCATTTTCTGTTTTCATCACCCGGCGACCAAATTTCTTTAATTTCTTTGCTTCAATTCCACTGATTCATCCGTATATCTTGACCAGTCAAACATAGGAAAACAAGGAGCAAATTACCTTCGTAATTGCACTGAAAATAACGAAGGCTTGATTTATCTAGGAAACGACGGGCCTCCCGCTCTACTCCTTGCTCTGCAGGTGGGCTTTAATGAGCAAATGTGTCTGTCTGAGCCTCCTCAGTTAACTCACTGACAAGAAGCTGCAAAACAGAATATTCCTTTCACTGGATGTCACATAATGTTGCAGATAATTTGAAAGACTTGTTTTCTTTCACACTCTGTTTCCCTGGTAATGATGATTATCTAAAAGAGGCATATCACACACTTATTGCAAGGTTGTTTGTTTCATTAGCCATCCTGTTTTTTTGTTTTTTCTTCGTCTACAGGCTGAAAAGATAAAACAGTGGCTGGCTATCTATAAAAGACCACTCATGTGTCCATTAGACTCTCGGTACAGTGTTGACGACCTCCCTCTGCAGTGGGATCACAAATAGAGGGAAGTACGCTCTCCGGCAGACTCAATCCTGCACAATACAGTGCAAATCTATTCATGCATCTAATGCCCATCTCCTTTCATGCAGGTTTAGATATTAATAATGATGACTGGGCTTCAGGAAGACTAATGGTTACATAGGAGGACTGCACATTATAAGGATGCATTATTTTTACTTCCCCACATGATTTTCTTTGTTACCTCGTATCAAATATAAGTCAAATATATATTTTTTTTCCAAAGTAGAACAATTCTGTCATGCAGGGTTCGTTCTTAAAGGTGCTTCATCTCGTTCAACAATGTAAAAGTGTACAAAAGGGAATCACAATGATCAAAAAAAGTGCAATTGAAGGCTAAAATACGCAGCCAGAATAATCATACTATTCATCATGTATGCACGAGTGGCATATACTTAAAAGTGTGAGATATCACCATTAAGTCAAAGGTCAAAAAATCGTTAAGTCCAATCCCTTTGATGGTCTTGACGAGGGCTTCCAAACAATTGTATACCGTTTGTCAATATTTCTTCATATGATGTCAAAATTACCAAATTGTGTTTTATTTTGCCGGAAAAGTCAGATGTTATTAAGCAAACAAACCACATTAAGTTACACTAAACGATGTAAAGGTTAGGTCTGATACAATCTTAATATTAACAAGGTTAAGTCAAATCTTTACCTAAAATATGTATTGTAAAATACTTTTATCAAAAAAATTATATATAGGGCTGATTGGCCAAGAACAAAATTCTGATTCAGATTCAAATTCAGAAAACTTTATTCATCCCTGTGGGGAAATTAAACTGTCGGTAGCAACAGCAGAAAAAAAGAGGATAATCAAATAAAGTTAACAATAGAATATTTTAAACATAGAATATATATACACTAGGGCTGTGAATCTTTGGGTGTCCCACGATTCGATTCAATATCGATTTTTTGGGGTCACGATTCGATAATATATCGATTTTTTTCGATTCGATTCGATTCTCGATTCAAAAACAATATTTTTCCGATTCAAAACGATTCTGTATTCATTCAATACATAGGATTTCAGCAGGATCTTCCCCAGTCTGCTGACATGCCAGCAGAGTAGATGATTAAAAAAAAAAAAAAAAGCTTTTATAATTGTAAAGGACAATGTTTTATCAACTGATTGCAATAATGTAAATTTGTTTTAACTATTAAACGAACCAAAAATATGACTTATTTTATCTTTGTGAAAACATTGGACACAGTGTGTTGTCAAGCTTATAAGATGCGATGCAAGTGTAAGCCACTGTGACACTATTGTTCTTTTTTTATTATTTTTATAAATGTCTAATGATAATGTCAGTGAGGGATTTTTAATCACTGCTATGCTGAAATTATAATTAATATTGATACTGTTGTTGATAATATTCATTTTTGTTTCATTACTTTTGGTTTGTTCTGTGTCGTGTTTGCCTCCTCTCAATTGGTCTGTTTATTGCAGTCTGAGTGTTGCTGGGTCAGGTTTGGTTTTGGAATTGGATTGCATTGTTATGCTATTGCTGTGTAGTGGTTTGTTGGATTAAATAAAAAAATAAAAAAATCAATTAAAAAAAAAAGAGAATCGATTCTGAATCGCACAACATAAACGATTCGATTCGTATTCTAATCAATTTTTTCCCACACCCCAAATAGACACTAATATATAAAACCAAAGTGAGTTGATGGTTTCTGATAATTCATAATATTTCACTTACAAGAGTAAAATGAAGGTGTCCATTTTAAAAAGAAGAATCAATAATATTGGGTGTAAATCCAGATAATAGAGGTGAGGTCTGGATGTCTGTTCACTTCTGCTAACGTTATGAAATAAGTTAACATAATTTTTTAAAAGAGTCACAAAAAGACAGCATTACAGACATAAAACATAAACATACTTTAGAGGAGCCAGTGTAGAGCTTGAATAGCAGTAGAGATTTACAATCCACTGTATACCTGGAAACACAGAGCCATTATTGTCTAATTAGCTGTCAACCCAGCTCTAGACCAGTGTTTTTCAACCACTGTGCCGTCTAGTGTGCAGTGGGGATTATGTAAATTCACCTATTTGGGGTAAAAATATTTTTTGCAAGCAAGTGCATAGAATAGAATAGAATAGAATAGAATAGAATAGAATAGAATAGAATAGAAAATACTTTATTGATCCCTGGGGGAAATTCAGCACCACAGCTCGTTCGCAATAGACAATAAACATTTAGGTATTTTTACATGTGATAGACTGTATTTAATACAAATACACTAGGGCTGTATAATAGACTGTATTTAATACAAATACAGTCTATTATACAGCATTATTCACATGTGAATAATGCTGTATAATAGACTGTATTTATGTTATTTACATGTAAAAATACCTAAATGTTCAATGTGCCGTTGTTGAGTGTCGGTGCTGTCTAGAGCTCGGCAGCGTAACTGTGTTATGCTCTTCCATATCAGTAGGTAGCAGCCGGTAGCTAATTGCTTTGTAGATGTAGAAAACACGTCATGTGAGACAATGAGGGTTTGTCGTCGTATCTAATGCTTAAACCAAAAATAAACAAAAGTTGAGTGCCCCTAAAAAAAGGCATCGAAGCTTAGGGAAGGCTATGCAGAACAAAACTGAAAAATAACTGGCTACAAAGTAAACAAAAACAGAATGCTGGACGACGGCAAAGACTTACTTTGGCGCAAAGACGGTGTCCACAAAGTACATCCGAACATGACATTAGAATCAACAATGTCCCCACAAAGAAGGAGAGCAACAACTTAAATAGCCTTAATTGATAAAACAAAGCAGATGCGGGGAATGGCATTTAAGGAAGACATGAAACTGCGACAGGAAAAGACCAACAAAACAAAAAAAGCCACCAAAATAGGAGCATAAGACAAGAACTAAAACACTACAAAGAGAAAAACAGCAAAAAACTCCAAATAAGTCAGGGTGTGATGTGACAGGTTGTGACAGTAAACCTACTATGTGACAAGAGCTGTAGTGGTTGGTTGGTTATGGTTTAAAGTCATATCCGACAATTGCGACAACAACTTTTTACTGCTTCTGAGTTTAATGTTCTGCTGGTGGTGTTCCTCTGGATTTTTTCAATGAAAAAAATGTGCCTTGGCTTAAAAGAGTTTGAAAAACACTGCTCTAGACAGCACTGACACTCAACAACAGCACATTATTTGCAGACTAAAAATACTTGTTTGCAAGAAATAGTTTTACCACAAATAGGTGAAATTAAATAATCTTCTATGGCACACCAGACTGTATCTCACGGCACAATAGAGTGCCACTCTAGACACTAGTCTAGAGTGCAAATCAGAGACAGGTGAGGGATGGAACGTAAACATTCTTCTTCTTTTTCGTTTTGTTTTATGGCGGCACTTAGGCATTCGCATCAACTTCTGTCTTTTAAACGAATAGGGAAAGGGAGAGTGACGTATGCCGTAAAGAAAGTCAGCATATTTGTAGTTTTTTGTGTGGCAGGATTCCTGTCACCCTCCTCGGTGTCGCTATCTGCCAGTGAAAGTGATACAGACCCCCTCAGGCCATGACAGAGGCATCATTAATCTAGATGTGAATCCATGTATCATCCCAAAAGTTATGAAAATATTTTATGAAGGATGAAAAGTTAGTCAGTGCTGCTTTAATTAAATTTGTTTTTAATCATCACCTTAAGTCACCCAAGATGAAAATATAAAATTATAAAATGATGTTACTGAATAGATGATAAAATATCTAATACTCTTATTTTTGACTGTTTAAATTTGCTGTACCCCGCCTTCCGCCCGATTGTAGCTGAGATAGGCGCCAGCGCCCCCCGCGACCCCGAAAGGGAATAAGCGGTAGAAAATGGATGGATGGATAGGAAAATTTGCTGACGCATACACGTAGGACAGAGGGTTCTATGTTCATAGTCAGTCTTTGCCGCACAAGCACCTCCTTTCCCACAGCAGTGTGCTCTCTTAACAGACGCAATCCATGGGCAGGATGACCCGGGTGGTAGAGTGGTTGAACCCCAACCCGATGGTTGCAGGTTCATCAGTCCCCATGTGACCATGCCGAAGTATCCATGAGCAAGATATTAAACCCCCAGTTGCTTCTGATGCTGCGTAATCAGTAGGTGAATGTGGTAATAGTTTCAACCCAGCAGGCACAAAACATTAAAACAATGTTGAGAACTTGTTGAATCAGGTGCTAACGTTGTGCAATTCTAACCTAACGTTGGAACAACATGCTTTTTGACGAGGTTTAATCAAAGTTGGGTTCTGACTTAAATTTGACCATTGAATGTTGGTCATTTTCCAACCAATATTCTGCAATTACAAATAGAACGTTGAAACACCATGCTTTTTGGCAACATTTATTCAATGTCAGGTTGTAGCATTGATTTGACGATTGAAATTTGGTCATTTACCAACCAACCACGTGGATCAAATTTTAGACATTAATGTGGTCTCAATTTACAAGTAAAACTATGTTGCAACATTGTTTCAACGTCAGTTTTAAAGGACATAGATGAATAATCAACGTTATATCAATGTCTTGTGCCTTCTGGGAAAAAACTGTGATTACCTTGAAGGTAGAAAAACATTATACCAGTATAATCCATTTACCACTGTGCACAAGTTTTGTCAATCAGCTTTGCCCGTGTTTAATACACGCAAACCTTAAAATAGATGAGGCTCTGGGTGTATTAGTATTCTTGACTCTACGTATTTCTATGCAAACTACTATAAAGCTATCCAAATGACCATGGTCATCAAAGGATTTCTGTAACATACCATATCATACATTACAGAATCACCCATGTAACCAGCCTTGAAGTGCATGCATGTGTTGAATAATATCCAAAATAGTTTCTCTCGTTTTGATGAAATAACATTGGAAGAATTATTACAACGTGTAAATGGAATAAAACAAACAACATGTTTACCTGACCCACTTCTTGGGAAACTTATCAAGGAGTTCTTTGTATTATTAGGTCCATCAGTGCTAAATATTATAAACTTATCACTTTCCTCGGGCACTGTTTCCCTAGCATTCAAAAAAGCGGTTAATCATCCTCTCCTTAAAAGACCTAACCTCGATCATGACCTCATGGTAAACTATCGACCGGTGTCTCACCTTCCCTTTATTTCGAAAATCCTCGAAAAAATTGTTGCAGAGAAGCTAAATGAACACTTAGCGTCTAACAATCTATGTGAAACCTTTCCATCCGGTTTCAGGGCAAATCACTCTACTGAGACAGCCCTCGCAAAAATGAATTGCTAACGATGGATTCTGATGGTCATCTATGTTGTTGCTCCTCGATCTTAGCGCTGCTTTCGATATCGTCGATCATAATATTTTATTAGAGCGTATCTAAACACGAATTGGTATGTCAGGTTTAGCCCTGTCTTGGTTTAACTCTTATCTTACTGACAGGGTGCAGTGCGTCTCCCATAACAGTGTGACCTCGGACTATGTTAAGGTAACGTGTGGAGTTCCCCAGGGTTCGGTCCTTGGCCCTGCACTCTTCAGCATCTACATGCTGCCGCTGGGTGACGTCATACGCAAATACGGTGTTAGCTTTCACTGTTATGTTTATGACACCCAACTCTACATGCCCCTAAGCTGACCAACACGCCGGACTGTAGTCAGCTGGAGGCGTGTCTTAATGAAATTAAACAATGGATGTCCGCTAACGTTTTGCAACTCAACGCCAAAAAAACGGAAATGCTGATTATCGGTCCTGCTAGACACCGTTCTCTATTTAATAATACAACTGTAACATTTGACAACCAAATAATTAAACAAGGCGACTGTAAAGAATCTGGGTATTATCTTCGACCCAACTCTCTCCTTTGAGTCACACATTAAAAGCGGTACTAAAACTGCCTTCTTTGATCTCGGGGGTCGCGAGGGTACTGGAAGCTATGCCATCTGTGATAAACAAAATGATAACAAATCAATAGATACAGTTTTAATCGTTTTATATGAACAGATTCAACTTTGATGCAATTGGTCATCACTCTGCCAGATGCGCTGAACATCTCCTACAACGACAGCAACAAAAAGAGATGATTCCTCAGAGCACATGCTTTCATATCTGGGCTTCAAATGTGATATTGCTACTTTTAACGCTCGTTCTAGGCTAAGTTGGGATCTGCACTTTGCCTTATTGCAGCAACAGAAGAAAAAACAATCAACAGGATTTTGCAAAGGCTAGTAGAATGGCACAAAACACGCTCCGGTCTTTCCTCCTTTCCTACAGTGCCATCCATCCATTTTTCTACCGCTTGTCCCTTTTTGGGGTGGCAGGGGGTGCTGGAGGTGCAGGCGGTAGGTGGGGGTACACCCTGGACAAGTCGCCACCTTATTACAGGGTCAACACCTATAAACCGACAACATTCACACACATTCACACACTGGGGCCAATTTAGTGTTGCTAATCAACCTATCTCCAGGTGCATGTCTTTGGAGGTGGGAGGAAGCTGGGGTACCCGGTGGGAACCCACGCAGTCACAGGGAGAGCCTGAGCCCAGGATCGAACCAAGGATCTTTGTATTCTGAGGCACAATGAATCCAAAAACCATGTAGGCTTCGTTCGGGATTTCAGTCGTATTGCCGCACCCCTAATTGCTCTCACTTCATCAAAGGTCAACTTTTTGTGGTCATCTGAGGCCGACAGTATCTTTAGAGGACTCAAGGCCAGCTTTATATCTGCACCCGTCCTCATCCATCCAGATTGGGACTGTCCATTCTTGGTAGAGGTGGATGCTTCTGATTCGGGGATTGGAGCTATTCTTTCTCAGAAATCCACAATTGATAACATGCTTCACCCCTGTGCATTTTTCTCCAGGCGACTATCACCGGCCGAACACAACTACGATGCTGGTAACAGGGAGCTGCTGTCCGTCCACGAGGCACTAGTAGAGTGGAGAACCTGGTTAGAGGGAGCGAGACACCAGTTCCAAATTTTGACTGACCATAACAACCTTCTCGCCATTCGGTCAGCGCCACGTATCAACAATCGACAGGCAAGGTGGCAACAGTTTTTTTCTCGCTTCGACTACGTTTTGTCTTGCAGACCAGGATCCAAGAACCTGAAGGCAGACGCTTTGTCCAGAGTGCACATGACTGAGGACGCTTATCCGCCTATCCCTGAGACCATTCTGCCACCAACGCGAATTGTGGGAATGGTAACCTGGAAAATTGAGGACCAAGTGAAGAAGGCTCTACAGGATCGTCCTGGACCTGGGGGTGGACCTCCTAGCTGCCGACACCCGTAAGTTCATCACTGCCTGTTCCACTTGTGCCCGCAGTAAACCATCACACTGATCCCCGGCTGGTCTACACCCACTGCCGATCCCTGCTCGACCTTGGTCGCACATAGCCTTGGACTTCATCACGGGGTTCCTCGTCTTGAGAGGTAACAACGCCATACTCACCATTGTCGACCGTTTTTCGAAGGCAGCCACTTCATACCCCTCCGCAAGCTGCCTTCCTCCTCCGAGACGGTGGATCTCCTCACGTTGCACGTCGTCAAACTACATGGGATTCCTATGGACATTGTATCCGACCGGGGTCCCCAGTTTACCTCTAACGTATGGAGAGCATTTTGTAAGGGGATCGGGGCCTCGGTCAGCCTCACCTCTGGGTATCACCCACAAAGCAATGGACAGGCCGAAAGGGTTAATCAAAGTCTGGAGTCTATGCTTCACTTTGTTGCCCAACGTCAGCCCATGTCCTGGAGTAAGTTCATTCCATTGGTGGAATACTCCTACAACACGATGAAGAGCTCCGCCACCGTTATGTCCCCTTTTGAGTGTTCTTTGGGCTATAGACCCCCTATGTTTCCCCAGCAGGCGCTCGAGATCGGGGTACCTTCTACCAGGGCCCACATCAAGAGGTGTCAGAGGGTGTGGAGAGCCGCTCATAGGGCCCTAGTGAAGGCATCAGAGAGGATGTGTCGCAGCGCCAACAAACACCGCATCCCGGCCCCTTCCTACCAGCCTGGACAGAAGGTCATGTTACTCGCCAAGGACCTCAGTCTCCAGGTACCGTCCAAAAAATTAACACCCCGTTTTGTTGGTCCTTTTCCCATCATTTCCTTAATGAACCCAGTGTCTGTTAAATTGGCTCTCGCACCCTCGATCAAGCGACATCCGGTGGTCCATGTGTCTCAAATTAAGCCGGTGGTGGAGAGCGTTCTATCTCCTCCTATCCTTACCCCACCACTCCCTAGGTTCCTGGATGACGACGACCCGGTTTGGTGTTTGATTTTTTTATTACTGTTTAAATAGAGATGAGCAGAACAGAAAAACAGCAATAAACTTTTTTTTTTTTTTCAAAAAGAAAAATTAAATCAAATCAAATAAAGCTAAAACATCCACCCCAGAAAGGAACACAAAAAAAACAAAAATATAAAAAAAATATTTAAAAAAAATAAACCTTGCTTAGACTGTCACTTATACAGTAACGACATAAAACATAAATATACTGTACGTAGACCTTCAGTATGTAAACCAACCAGAATACTGTTAAAAAAATAATAATCACTGTTGTACCTTTGTTGATGGTTGGTCAAAAAAGGTCAGAAAACACCTCCACACCCGATAAAACTTCCTTTCAGAACCCCTCATCACAAGTCTAATTTTCTCTAGTTTGAAATGATATAAAACGTCTTTTACCCAGTGTGAAACTGTGGGTGGGGCAGCTTCCTTCCATTTCAAGAGGATCAAGTGGCGCGCTATAAGGTTGAAAAGGCAATGAGCCTTCGACCACCGACAGGTAATCCTGACCCATCCCCAGTGACCCCAAAAAGCAACAAAAGAGGATTCAATGTAATGTTAACCCCGAGTACACAAGAGAGTGCTTCACATATACCTTCCCAATATTTCTTTATTTTGGGACAGGTCCACAGCATGTGTATTAAAGTGGCTTCATCGGCTTTACATTTATCACATGTTGGATTAATATCAGGGTACATTTTGGAAAGCTTAGATTTAGAAATATGAGCTCTGTGTACAACTTTAAACTGAATTAGAGCGTGCCTCGCACACATGGAGGATTAATTAATTTGTTTTAGAACTTTAGTCCAATACGAACCTTGAGATCGTGTTCCCAAGACTCTTTGATAGCCGACATGAAGGGAGAACCCAAACCAGATATCAAGCGTAACATTACAGAAATGGCTTTTTTTTTGGTTGGGTTAAAAGATATTACTTCGTCTATGACATTATCAGGAGGTTTGGTAGGGGACCCCAGGATGGAGGCAGACACAAAGTGCCTTACTTGTAAGTATCTGAAAAAATGAGAGGGTGGTAATTTATATTTAACAGATAATTGTTTAAAGGAAGCAAAAACCTTTCCAATATAACGTTTTCAGCCCCTGCCTTTCCCACACCCTAAATGTAGCATCCAGCAACGATGGAGGAAATAATGTGCTTGATGCTATTGGGCTGGAGAGACTCATAACTTGGAGTCCAAAATGTTTTCTAAATTGTGTGTATATTTTAATGGAGTTATGAACGATAGGATTATTGAGTTTTGTGTTTGGAGGAAGTGGAATTGCCGCACCAATTAAAGCAGACAGGGACGAGGGGCTACATGAAAGTTTCTCCATTTCCACCCACGCTGGTACGCTAGAATCCGAGTGATGATGTGACCAAAAGGATAGAACACAAAGATTAGTTGCCCAGTAATATTTCCGAAAATTTGGTAGTGCAAGGCCACCATCCTGCTTTAGCTTCTGCAAGTGTTCTTTACGTAAACGGGGTTTCTTGTTGTTCCAGATAAAAGATGATATCATTGAGTCTAGCTTTTTAAGATAAGCATTGGAAATGAATACAGGGAGGTTCTGAAAGAGATATAAATACTTGGGTAACACCGCCATTTTGACTACATTCACTCTCCCTACCACCGAGAGTGGAAGAAATGACCAGCTGTTTAAGTCCTGTTGAACTTTGTGTTTTAGTGTATTAAAGTTATTTTTAAAGAGGTCACAAACATTCCTTGTTACAGTGATCCCAAGGTAGAAAATGCTGTTAAGGGCCAATTTAAAGGGTACTGTGGTATTTTGTAGTGTTGTGGTGGTCATATTCAGTGGCATTATTTCACTCTTTTGTGGGTTCAGTTTATATCCTGAGATTTCTCAAAATTTTGCGAGGAGGTCCAGAATAAGGGGAATAGTAGTCTCAGCTTTGGACACAAATAATAACAGATCATCAGCGTATAATGACAACTTATGCTCTGTGCCGAACCTTGTAATGCCATGTATAGAGTGGTTATTTCTTATTGCTATGGCTAGCGGCTCAATAGCTATGGCAAAAAGAAGAGGGCTAAGTGGACATCCCTGACGGGTGCCACGATGCAGTCTGAAGGTTTTTGAATAATGGTTATTCGTCAGTACCATTGCCGAAGGGCAAGCATACAATAATCTGACCCATGAAATGAATATATCACCGAACCCAAACCTACGCAGAGTCTCAAACAGGTGACCCCATTCCACTCTGTCAAATGCCTTCTCTGCGTCCATGGAGAGAAGGCATTCAGAGTCAGTTTGACATGGATTGTATATAATATTAAACAACCGACGGACATTGAAGAAAGATCGCCTGTCTTTAACAAAGCCGGTCTGGTCTGGGGATATAATATATGGCAAAACGCTTTCCAGGCGGCGAGCTAATATCTTGGACAAAATTTTGTAATCACAGTTCAAGAGTGAAATTGGCCTGTAAGAAGCACAATCTAGGGGATCTTTGTCTTTTTTCGGGAGCAGCGTTATACAAGCTTGATTTAGTGTGTCTGGGAGAATACCTTTGTTTAGCGAGTCTACGCATACCGCTGCATATACAGGTGTTAATTGTTTAGAGAATGCTGCGTAAAACTCACTCGGCAGGCCATCAGGGCCCGGTGATTTTCTGGGTTGTAATAATTTGATGGCCTCCACAATCTCCTGCATCTGCATTGGTGCGTCCAAGGCCGTGACCTGATCTGGAGACAAAGTTGGAATAGGCAGATCTCTAAAGAAGTTAGATGTAAAGGAAGGGTCACAAGAATTATTTGAGCTATAAAGATTGTAATAGTAACTTTGAAATGCCTCATTTATTCCTAACAGGTCAGAGACAATCTCGCCATCCTGCGATTTCACCCCCTTAATTACTTGCTTGGCCCTGGCCCCCTTAAGCTGTTTTGCCAGAACCTCCCCTGCTTTGTCACCATGCTCATAAATGTTACTCCGATTTTTTAACAGCAGATTTTCAATAGTGTACGAAGTAAGTATGTCATATTCTGTTTTTAGTTTTAAGCGTTCTTTGTACAAATCTGGAGAAGGTGTTTGTGAATGTTCCTTATCTATATCAGCTATTTGTTTTTCCAATTCTACTTGTTTTGACTTTGAATCCTTAATGTTTTTGGCCGTAAATGATATTATTTGGCCACTGAGATATGCTTTAAGGGCCTCCCAGACAGTCGCCATGGAGACATCTGGCGTCATGTTAAAACCTAAAAACAGAGAGATTTGGTCAGACATGAATTCCAGAAAGTTTTCATCCGATAGCAGAAGAGGATTAAATCTTCACAATCGTCTGGGCATATTAACGTCAGGAAAATTAAATTTCATTAAAAGAGGAGCATGGTCAGATACTACTATTGGGTAATATTCACATGTCTGAACCTCTGTAATTAATTTATTATCAATAAAAAAATAATCTATTCTACTATATGTTTGATGGGCACAGGAAAAGAAAGAGTATTGTTTGTCTTTCGGGTGTAAGAAACGCCAGATATCTGAGATGCCGTATGTGTTAAGAAATGACTGGATGTAAGAAACTGATTTAAGTGTTTCATATCCTGGCCTAAGAGATGACCGATCCATCCCGGGGTCCAAACAAACATTAAAATCCCTTCCCATGATCAGCAAATTGGAGTTTAAACAAGGGAGCTGATTAATAACACGAGAAAAAAATTGCGGGTCATCACAGTTAGGAGCATATATGTTGGCCAAAATAACATTACGATTATAAAGTTTACCAGTTACTAAATAATATCGTCCATTAGAGTCAGCTACTATTGCGGATGGTGTGAACGAGATACTCTTATTTATCAGTATTGCAACACCTCTCGCTTTACCTTGAAAGGTTGAATGAAAGAGCTGCCCCACCCATCCACATCTCAAACGAGCATTGTCTGAATTTTTTAGATGAGTTTCTTGAATAAATGCTATTCCTGCACTTAGATTCCTCAGGTGTGTAAGGGCCTTCTTCCTCTTGACTGGATGGTTTAAGCCTTTAACATTCCATGTTACTACATTAACTGAGCTATTCATTAGTGGAATTAAAAATTGATAGGTTAAAATAAATACTCATTAACAATATGTTTATAATGTATTAAAGGCACAGATGTATTGGTTGTGTAACAAAAGGTAAAAAGGTTAGACTGAGAAAAAGATCAACACAACATTTTGTTATCCAATACTTTGTTCCGCCTACAAAGACAGTGAAACGAGGTACCCACCCCCCCAACCCCCAGGTGACGCTAGCTGCTGGAACATGCAGCACACCTACCCTAACTAACTGTTTTGCTTCCATAACTAGTTTACCCATCTAAATCCTCCCATCCCACTTACTCAGAAGTTAACTAAAACCCACCAATAATAAAAATAAAATACTTTGTATACTCTCAACGCGAACATAAAGTACAATTTTAAAGCATGCCCTTGTCAAAACAGTAAACATATGGCAGAGGTAAAGAAAACAGTCTGTGTATAACACGTAACAATATTTACCTCTTGAAACTGAGGCATTATCACATTAAGGCATGAAAACTAACCAATCGTGAGTTTTTAGAGTCCTCAGCAAACTTCTCCGCTTCTGCCACAGAGCTGAACGCGGTGCGGGTGCCGTCCGCCTTGGTAATACGGAGCCGCGCCGGGAATAGCAGTGCTGGTTTGAGTCCCATTTTATAAAGCTCCGACATCACCGCCGCGTATTTCTTCCTTTGGTTAACCACGTCGGGGCTATAATTCTCGTAGATCCAAATGGGTTGTTCCTGAAGCTCAAATCGCCCCTCTTCCTTGCCTCTCGAATCACCACTTCCTTATTATAATACCGGTGAAAGCACACTATGACTGGCCGGGGCTTGCCTCCGGGTCCCGGCTTGGGGGCTGAGCTGCGGTGTGCGCGGTCCAACTCCGGAGGTGACGAGAAAGTATCCGGTCCAAAAACGTCCTGGAAAAGTTGAGCAAAGAATGCACTGGGATGCGGACCTTCAATCCCTTCAGGAAGCCCGATAAGACGAACGTTGCTCCTCCTGCTTCTTCCTTCCATCTCGGTTAGCCTCGACTTTAGCTTGGTGTTATCAGCTTGCAGGCTCTACGACGACCCGGTTTGGACGGGAAAAAAGATCCTCAGGGTCCGTCGAAAAGGTAGGGGGCTTGTATACCTGGTCGACTGGGAGGGATACGGAGCAGAGGACAGATCATGGGTGCCGGCCTCCTACCTTGCTGACCCCTCTCTTCTGGAGGATTTCTACCGCGCCAACCCGGGGGCCCTCAGACGCTCGTCGGGTGCCTCGCCTAAGGAGGGGGGTACTGTCACGGCGCGGATGCGAACCCAAGATTCTCCCACAGCAGGTTCCCACACTCTTTCTGGCAGCATGCTAATACACGCCCCTGCAGGCGCCGAGCGCACCGCGCCCAAGCTTCGCCGCAGCTGCAGGCTGCCTGTCATCAGAGCACCTGGCAGCAATCAAAGGGACAGCAAAAGATCCAGTCAATCCTTGGATCCTGCGCCGGAACGTCGTTAACTCTTGTATTAAGCATTCACGTCTCTGGCTTCCCTCTTGTTGTCCTCGCCTCTTGTGTCTTTTGCCCTTTTTGCCTCGTTGACTTGTCCCTTGGCCTCCCTTGGCCTTGTTACGTGTGCTCGAGCGCTGGATCTCGACCTCCACCCGGATATTGGACTACCTCCCTCGATCCTCAATCACTCGCTTGGACTCTGACATTTGTTGCTGGCCGCCTGCCCTCGACCTCCTGCCTGTCCCCGGATCTCCCTTGTGCCTACCCCCTTGGTCAGTAGAAGGTTTCACCCATCACGTACGTACAACATCCTCTTGAATGATTTACATGGTTAACTTTACACTTAGGGCTTCACGGTGGCAGAGGGGTTAGTGCGTCTGCCTCACAATACGAAGGTCTTGAGTAGTCAGAGTTCAATTCCGGGCTCGGGATCTTTCTGTGTGGAGTTTGCATGTCCTCCCCGTGAATGCGTGGGTTCCCTCCGGGTACTCCGGCTTCCTCCCACTTCCAAAGACATGCACCTGGGGATAGGTTGATCGGCAACACTAAATTGGCCCCTAGAGTGTGAATGTGAGTGTGAATGTTTTCTGTCTATCTGTGTTGGCCCTGCGATGAGGTTGCGACTTGTCCAGGCTTTACAATGCCTTCCGCCCGATTGTAGCTGGGATAGGCAACAGCGCCCCCCGTGACTCCAAAGGGAACAAGCGGTAGGAAATGGATGGATGGAACTTTACACTTAATCCTGCAACCAACACTTAGAGTACCATACACATCCCACACAATCATCGAAGGTTACAATAAACTTGGTAACCTTAAGTCTTTTGTGGTGTCGTCTCCTTCCAGCCCTCACGTACATAACAAAAAAAAAACAAATTAAAAAAATAATAATCAAAATACATAAATAAATAAATATTTTTAATTTTTTTTTACTTGGTACTACCTGCGGGCAGGAATTTAGACGCTGGCGGGCCATATCTGGCCCGCGGGCCGTAGTTTGGGGACCTCTGCTTTACACACTGATGTCAATTTTTGATGCAGCACCACCTGATGGATCGAAGGTCATGGGCATTCATTGTTGGATTTCGGCCTTGCCGTGATTTCTTCAGATTCTCTGAACATTTTGATAATATTACGGACGACAGATGGTGAAGTCCCTAAATTCCTTGCAACAGCCCATTGAAAAAATATTGTTCTTAAACTGTTCGACAATTTGCTCACGCATTTGTTCACAAAGTGGTGACCCTTGCCCCCTCCTTGTTTGGGAATGACTGAGCATTTCATGGAAGCTGCTTTTTTACCCAATCATGGCACCCACCTGTTCCCAGTTAGCCTGTTCACCAGGGGGATGTTCCAAATAAGTGTTTGTTGAGGATTCCTCAACTTTCTCTGTCTTTTTTGCCACTTTAACCAGCTTTTTTGAAACATGTTGCAGGCATCAAATTTTAAATGAGCTAGTATTTGGGAAAAAAACGTTTTCCAGTTAGAACATTAAGTATTGTGTCTTTGCAGTCTATTCAATTGAATATAAATTGAAAAGGATTTGCAAATTATTGTATTCTGTTTTTATTTACGATGTACACAACGTGCCAACGTTGCTGGTAATTACGCATTTTAGACATTTTAAAATATCAAAAATCAAACTATCAAATATTAAAATGTATCTCGGATTTTAGGTGTAACGCCCATGCAAGTAATTAACAAATGAAAAAATGCATTTAAAATGTTAGGTTGCAACAATTTTAAAAGTTAAATTAATTAAAAAGTATGCATGTCAGGCTTGTCATTGACAGTTTGGTTATGTTTGTAGTTTTTCCTCTGTTTGTGTTTTATTTCCTGTTAGCGCTCTTATTTTGTCTCACTGAGCGCTGTTTCCCTTCACTTGCGGCTGATTGGCAGCATGACCACACCTGGTGTCAATCAGCCATATACTATTTATACCTGCCTCGGCCTCCAGTTAGTGCTGGAGTATTGTTAGCTGTTTCCTGTATGCTGTGGACTAATTGCTGTCTTCTGTTCTCCAGGTATCTGGTATCTTGTTTACTGTTTGCTGGTTCCTGTTTGCTGTAGACTGTTTGCGGTCTTCAGTTCTCTCTGTTTTCTGGTATCCTGTTTTCAGGTTCCTGTTTGCTGGTTCCTGTTTGCTGTTTTGTTTTAGCTGTTTCCTCGTTCCTGTTTGCCTGTTTCCTGGTTCCTGATTCCTGTTTTCCTGTGTTTATTTTTGGACATTAAAAGGCACGTTTTTCTGCAACAAGCCTGCCATCTCTGCATCTTGGGGTTCGTCACCAACACTTCCCGACAATGTATGCTTCTATCCATCCATCCATTTTCTACTGCTTAGTCCGTTTGGGGTCGCGGGGGGCGCTAGTGCCTATCTCAGCCACAATAGGGCGGAAGGCGGGGTACACCCTGGACAAGTCGCCACCTCATCGCAGGGCCAACACAGATAGACAGACAACATTCACACTCACATTCACACACTAGGGCCAATTTAGTGTTGCCAAACAACCTATACCCAGGTGAATGTCTTTGGAAGTGGGACAACCTGGAGTACCCGGAGGGAACCCACGCATTCATGGGGAGGACATGCAAACTCCACACAGAAAGATCCCGAGCCTGGGATTGAACCCCAGACTACTCAGGACTTTCGTATTGTGAGGCAGACGCACTAACCCCTCTTCCACCGTGAAGCCCCAATATATGCCTAAAATGCTAAATCCGACCGTGAAAGCCTATTAGAGTTAAGTTAAAATAGTGAATTCGTCTGAGATAAACTACTAGTCCATGCTTGATTTGTCATTGCCTTAATTCAGTGTTTTTCAACTTTTTTTGAGCAAAGGCACATTTTTTGCCTTGAAAAAATCTGGAGGCACACGATCAGCAGCAGAAATCATTAAAAAACAAAACTCACTTGACATTGTTGGATATGACCATAGCCAACCATGCATCAATATAGCACTTGTCTCAAAGTAGGTGTATTGTCATGACCTGTCCCATCACGCCCTGACTAATTTGGACTTTTTCGCGGTTTTCCTGTGTGTAGTGTTTTAGTTCTTGTCTTGCGCTCCTAATTTTGTGGGTTTTTCTCTTTTTATTTGGTATTTTCCTGTATCAGTTTCATGTCTTCCTTTGAGCGATATTTCCCACATCTACTTTGTTTTAGCAATCAAGAATATTTCAGTTGTTTTAATCTTTTTTTGTGGGGACATTGTTGATTGTCATGTCATGTTCGGCTGTACATTGTGCACACCGTCTTTGCTCCACAGTAAGTCTTTGCTGTCGTCCAGCATTCCGTCTTTATTTACTTTGTAGCCAGTTTAGTTTTAGTTTCGTTCTGCATAGCCTTCTCTAAGCTTCAATGCCTTTTCTTAGGGGCACTCACCTTTTGTTTATTTTTGGTTTAAGCATTAGACCCCTTTTTTACCTTCACTCCTCCTCCTGCTGTTTCCTACATCTACAAAGCAATTAGCTACCGGCTGTCACCCACTGATATGGAAGAGTATTACACGGTTACTGTCGAGCTCTAGACAGCACCGACACTCAACAACGACACATAATTAGCATACTGCAATTACGGGTTTGCAAAAAATATTTTGAACCCAAATAGGTGAAATTAGATAACCTTCCATGACACACTAGACCAGGGGTCATTAACGCGGTGCCCGCGGGCACCAGGTAGCCCATAAGGACCAGATGAGTAGCCCGCTGGCCTGTTCTAAAAATAGCTCAAATAGCAGCACTTACCAGTGAACTGCCTCTATTTTTTTAATTGTATTTATTTACTAGCAAGCTGGTCTCGCTTTGCTCAGCATTTTTAATTCTAAGAGAGACAAAACTCAAAGAGAATTTGATAACCCAATAAAAAATTTTAAAGACTTGGTCTTCACTTGTCTAAATAAAATAATTAATGTTTTTACTTTGCTTCTTATAACTTTCAGAAAGACAATTTTAGAGAAAAAATACAACATTAAAAATTATTTTCAGATTTTTAAACACATAGACCTTTTTACCTTTTAAATTCCTTCCTCTTCTTTCCAGACAATTTAAATCACTGTTCAAGTAAATACTTTTTTTTTTATTGTAAAGATGAGTAGATACATTTTAATTTAATTCTTCATTTTAGCTTATGTTTTTTCGACAAAGAATATTTGTGAAATATTCTTCAAACTTATTATGATTAAAATAAAATAAAAAATTGCTGGCAAATCTAGAAAATCTGTAAAATCAAATGTAAATCTTATTTCAAAGTCTTTTGAATTTCAATAAAAAAATTTGTTCTGGAAAATGTAGAAGAAATAATGATTCGTCTTTGTTAGAAATATAGCTTGGTCCAATTTGTTATACATTCTAACAAAGTGCAGATTGGATTTTAACCTCCTTTAAAACATGTCATCAAAAATATATATTTATTGTGAGAAATCATTAAGATGATCAGTGTTTCCACAGAGATAAATATCCTTAATTATCAATAATAACATAGAGTTAAAGGTAAATTGAGAAAATTGGCTATTTCTGGCAATTTACTTAAAGGCCTACTGAAACCCACTACTACCCACCACGCAGTCTGATAGTTTATACATCAATGATGAAATATTAACATTGCAACACATGCCAATACGACCTTTTTACTTTACTAAATTGCAATTTTAAATTTCCCGGGACTTTTTTCTTGAAAACGTCACGTAATGATGACGTGTACGTGTGACGTCATGAGCTGTTATGAATATGAGCGCTGCGTACACACACAGCTAAAAGTCGTCTGCTTTAACGGCATAATTACACAGTATTTTGGACATCTGTGTTGCTGAATCTTTTGGAATTTGTTCAATCAATATTGGAGAAGTCAAAGTAAAAAGACGGAGTTGGGAAGCTTTAGCCTTTAGCCACACAAACACACAATAATTCCTTGTTTAAAATTCACGGAGTTCAAACTTTAAGTATGGATCACAGCGGACATGGATCCCGACTACATGTCGACCAGCAGGTTTCAGTGAGAAAATTGTGGTTAAAAAGTCGCCTCTTACCGGATATCAGCTGAGCTTGTGCCGTCCATACAGAAGCCGTCGACTTCCCCAAGACACTGCGCGTCAACACCCGGCCGTGGACGTACATTTCCGACTATCAGGTACTGTTAAACTCACTAAAACACTAGCAACACAATAGAAACATAAGGGATTTCCCAGAATTATCCTGGTAAATGTCTCTAAAAACATATGAATCTGTCTCAATGCAAAGCGATTGCAATCGCATTTTTTTTTTCTAGTCCATCGCTATCAATATCCTCAAACACAAATCTTTCATCCTCGCTCAAATTAATGGGGAAATTGTGTTTTTTTTTGTCTGAATAACTGTTTTTGTTGGAGGCTCCCATTAAAATCAATGTGAATATATGAGGAGCCCTCAACATGTGACGTCATCGTCTGCAACTTCCGGTAGAGGCAGGGCTTTTCTCCAGTTGCAAACTTTATCGTGGATGTTCTCTACTAAATCCTTTCAGCAAAAATATGGCAATATCGCGAAATAATCAAGTATGACACATAGAATGGACCTGCTATCCCCGTTTAAATAAGAAAATCTCATTTCAGTAGGCCTTTAAGTGTGTATCAAACTGGTAGCCCTTCGCATTAATCAGTACCCAAGAAGTAGCTCTTGGTTTCAAAAAGGTTGGTGTCCCCTGCACTAGACTGTATCTCACACTAGCTGAAAAACACTGCCTTAACTTCCCAAACAGATAAATACATGTGTCACCCAGCTGGCTCCTGACGTCATCCTACTACAGCCAATCGTGGGCGTTAGGTCGACACCTCCTTTTTTTTTTTTTTTGGTAATCCTCTTTCTCTAAAGAGGAAGAGTCAGATCAGCGCCACACTTCACTCAGTTTGCGCCAGGAATAGTTCTGCTAACGAGCCATATTACGCGGACAGAACTCAGCCGTGAACGGATTTTCTGTGCGCTATCAACATGTTTAATTCCAAAATGTAGGCATATTGTTTCGTCGAACAAGTTGTTCTGGCCAATGCGCGCGTAAATCCGCATTTGGGTGTTTTACGCACAGACCTCTGTGTGTGTGGGTTTTTTTTTGTTTGTTTTTTTCACTTTTCTCTCAACTTTTGCAGGTATGTTTTCATTTGTTTACGCCTTTTTATGTTTCTGCGCCCTGGGCTGCCGGCAGCAGGCGAGCAGCCAAGCGGACGACGGTAAAAGGTACATTTGCCGCGCGGTGCCGCTCATCGGCGACGCCACCAGCTGCCCGGTGACCTTGTTACCTGAAGCCAGCGCCGGTGGACAGGAAGAAGAGCTGCGTAACACCGTCATGCAGCTACGGGAGACCATTCTGCAACAGAAAGCAACCATTTCCAAACAGATAGGCACCATCAACGAGCTGACCACCAAACTATCCCTGTGCGCTTCCACAAGCGATGATCGCAAGTACGAGAAGGGAGCTTCTTGGGGTAAAGAGAAACAAAACACCATGGGAGATGTCCCAAGAGATCCAAATGACACTATTGAGAATCTCGGCAAAACAATGCAAGGGCTCAAGGATCGGTTGGAGAACTTGGAGGTAAGACGCGAATGCGTAAAATCCATGTTTTAGTGCATTTTGACTCACATTTAAACTGTGAGTTTAAATTGAGTATATATTACATATAGTAGGTGCAGGGCCGACCTTGGCTAAATTAGTGCCCGATACACAATTAATTTTTAAGCCCACCATTACAAAACAATTTCACCAGTGAAATTATTTTTATACTTTTTAAATCAAACTTGAACCAATTTAATTTGTACTAAAATTAAATATTTTTTTGTGTAAAACAATGAAAATGTAACATAATTAAAACAAAGCGTGATGTGCCTGGCGCAGGAAGGGGCTGGGAATATGTTTGCTGTCAAATTTCATATGAAGCACCCTGTCATTCAATAATTGACATTTTATACTGTATGTGCCCCCATGGATTGTGGGGCTCTATGTATGCACAGCACACGACCTCTCTGTTATATCACATCTTTAAAAAATTGTGTGTGATTATTATTATTATTATTATTATTATCCTAATAGTGGACATTTGCAGTCTACAGTATACAGGGTATGGTACTCGTATACTGTACCTAACATAACACCGCAAACCACGCTAGTATTCAATGACTCGATTAATATCTCTCTGACTGTTTATGTAATCATCTTACACTTTTGATACAGCCGCTTAGGTATATAGTTGTTTGACAAAAAATAAACATGGCAATACAATGAATTATTGGACCATTTAAACTGTCCCCAAATTAAAATAAGAAGAGATTGGTTATTTGTTTGTGTGTGCGTGTGCGTGCGTGCGTGTGTGTGTATGTGTGTATGTATATATATATGTGAGTGTGTGTATATATATAATATATATGTGTATATACAGTATATATGTATAAATATTTATGTATGTATGTATGTATGCATGTATTATATTATTATATATTATATATGTATGTATTATATATATTTATAATATATATTTATAATATATATACCGTATATAATATAAATACATTTAATATGTATATATATATATATATGTATGTATGTATGTAATATATACATATATATATACATATATATATATATATATATGTATATATATATGTATATATATATATATATATATATATATATATATATATATATATATATATGTATAGATATCAACTTTTTTTTCTTATATTATAATTATGATTATATCTGGGAAAAAAAACAGTAAAAAATTTAGTAAAAATTAAAAAAGATAATAAACATAAACACTGCCAGTCAAATCAATCAAAATGGTGGCAACACTGTAAACATTTTTTATTGTAAATTCAGACTAAATTGCTGGCTAATAATTGCACTAGTTTAACAGTAGATTTTCAGTAATTTACAGTGAAATAGTTTTAAAGCAATTTGTTTAATCATTAGAGGATAATGATTACAATATTTTACAGTGAAATGACAGTTAATTGCTAAGAAATAAAAGGGTTTTGTAATTTGTACATTCATTTGTTGTAATGTTAGAATATATTTGGATTATAGCAGTGTAAATAAATTGGCAAGATTAAATTAAAGTGAAACATGTCAAAATAAAACATGATAAAAATAATAAACTGAAGTGAAATTGGTCCCATTTAGTCACTTCTCCTGAAAACACTTTAATTTAAACACAGTTTAGTTAAATTGATATATTTGTTTAAGCCATAAGCAATCATTACGAACACCCATGTCAAGTGTAAAAATCGTAGTATATGTTGTCCCCCTCTATAAATTCTAGCATTTGTAAGCCAGTCAGCCATGCGTGCAGAACCCCGCTGTGAAGTCAAAAGCACTGTGCAGCTCCCGCTGTCCACTGTCCGTGATCACCTGTGTCCACTTCCTGCTCATTCAATCTTTAGCAACAGCAGATGCGGGCCAACATATCCGGCGCGCCCTTCCCCAGCGAGCTGCGTGACTTGCTGCAGCGTCGCCTGGTCGAGCTGGAGAAACAGCTCCTGAAGAAGGTCAGCAACCTGGAGGCGGAGAAGAGCATGCTCTCCAACGCCACGGCGGCGTACCGGATGAAGACGGAGAGCACGCTCAACGCCCTTGTGGAGAGAATAAGCGAGCTGGAGAAAGGTAAAGTGATAATAGATGGTATGGATTCACAATTAATAAGTACATTACTGCCCTTTTAGTGGCTTGTCATCATTAGTGTGCCGTACCTTCAAAGGCCCTGACACTTGACCTTTCAGTCTGGAAACATGCACTATTACGCCTCCTGACGTCTTCTCTACATTTTTGTCACATAACATTGATAGCCCACGCAAAGCTGATCTACTAAACTTGTGCACAGAGGATTGTGGCTCTTAAGTGAGCCAAATTGAGAGCACGATCCATTTACTCTGCCTGTCCTCATGAATTGGCAGAATGATGATCATCAGAATGGGCGCAATACTAGAAGGAGAAGATGCAAATATAATTATCACACACAGTGTGATTTATCAAAACTAAAACTATTCTGTGGCCGTGTTTTTTAAAATTTTTATTTCAGGGGTTCGTACGTGTGCCTCACAATACAAAGGTCCTGGGTTCGATCCTGGGCTCGGGATCTTTCTGTGTGGAGTTTGCATGTTCTCCCCGTGACTGCGTGGGTTCCCTCCAGGTACTCCGGCTTCCTCCCACCTCCAAAGACATGCACCTGGGGATAGGTTGATTGGCAACACTAAATTGACCCTAGTGTGTGAATGTGAGTTTGAATGTTGTCCGTCAATCTGTGTTGACCCTGGATGAGGTGGCGACTTGTCCAGGGTGTACCCCGCCTTCCGCCCATTAGGAGCTGGAATAGGCTGCAGTACCCCCTGGAACCCCAACAGGGACAAGCAGTAGATAATGAATGAATGGATGTCTAGAAAGGACGAGTAAACTGGCAGTTTGTCTATCAGACAGTGGAAAGGACAACCTCATGGATACGCAGAATATATGATGATCATCAGAATGGGCGCAATTCTGGAAGGAGGAGATGCAAAAATCATTATCACACACAGTGTGATTTATCAAGACTAAAACTATTCTGCGGCCCCTGTTTTTTTTTTGTTTTTGTTTTTTAATTTGTTTTTCATGTCTGGAAAGGGGGCAGCACGGTGACACGGGGTTAGTATGTGTACCTCACAATACAAATGTCCTGAAATAGCTGTGAGAAAACGAGGCGATCGTTCTACAGCTCCGTCCTATGTATGCTTGTCAACATATATGGACTGTCAAAAGTAAAAGTATTGAACATATTACCTATTCAACACTATAGTTTTAAAGCTGTTGGATGACTTACTGGGATTTGCACTTTTTTGGGAATTTTGCTTATAGTCCACAACCATTATGAGAGTACAGGGCCCCTAAAGTACGGAGCCCCTAAAGCAGGGGTAGGGAACCTACGGCTCTAGAGCCAGATGCGGCTCTTTTGATGACTGCATCTGGCTCTCAGATAAATCTTAGCTGACATTGCTTAACACGATAAGTAATGAATAATTCCGCTGGTAATCACAGTGTTAAAAATAATGTTTAAATAATAAAACATTCTCATGCATTTTATTCCATCCATCCTTTTTCTGTCGCACCTGTTCAAGAAGTCGCGTTAATGGTGAGAAGTATTATATTTATTATTGGTTAACTTTTAAAATAACAATTTTATTAAAAAGAATAAGAAACTTACTATACTCTTAAAATGTTGGTCTTACTTAAAAATGCACGCATTTAGTTGTATTCAGTGTTAAAAAATATTATATGGCTGTCACGGAAATACATTTTGAAATATTTGGCTCTCATGGCTCTCTCAGCCAAAAAGGTTCCCGACCCATGCCCTAAAGGGACATGTGGAAAAAATGTTTTTTTGGGGGGGGGCGGACATTTACATATATTTTTTTAGATATGTATCTCATGCGCACGGGGAAAAAAAATGTTCCCTCCCCCCCCAAAAAAATGTTTTCCTAATGTCCCTTCAGGGGCTCATTATGAGAGACAAGTAAACATCCATTTTTTTTTTTTTTAAATATTTTAAAAATGATTAGAAAAAAACACGCTTGGAAAATGCAGCTAATGGGAGTCACCATAGTAGCCTTGAAAGCCCCCTAAAACTTCAGAAACTTCAGAAATAGACATTTACATACACATTGCAAGTCTGTATATAATGTAATTACAGACACATTTGTAACATTATGTAATATGCACAATATTTCCCGTACTTTGGTCATTTCAGGCAGTTTCCTCTGCGCATTTTTTTCCGTTTCAATAGCTGCACATGCACCGCTGACTTCCGGCAGCAAATGTTTGTTCCTACTTCTGCGAGTATTTTTTTCTAATCATGGCAAATTTAGTAACGGACAACGAAGACGACTATTTTAGGACAAATGAAGAGTCACAACCTCATTATCTTTTTGAATTTACAGAGGATGAACTGGTGCTTATAGAAGCGAGCACCAAGGAAGAGTGAGACGTTGGAATAGACAGAAGTCGAGAAAGTTAGGTCGGTGTGACTCGAAGCTGCAAAATATGGATCTTGAAACCAAGCTATTTCGACATGGAGCGCTTACCCAAATAACCCTGGAAAACGTCCCTGGCCAACTGTCCATCGAATGAGTCACTTCATTATCGATCATGATACAGGCAACACGTCATGCATGTTATTACAACTACAGTACATACGCTGTCTGGCTAGCTGTGTACAAACAAAACATGAAATGTGGGCTAATACTTTACAGATCCTGAAATATGATTGTTCTTGTTTTTCAGTCAGTACAGATTGGTTGTGCATTACAAAATCAAACGCGTTTTGTGCTGATGTAGAAGCTTGCTTATCTCTTTCCATAGCTACCTTTTACGGCTAATACCGAAGCATTCCGATGTGTTACTACACTGGAAAAATAGTTCCTCAGTGTTTTCCACCCACAGCCGAAAATAAAATTCAGATTCACCCGGTCACAAAATTAGGTAAACCTGCACATTCTCAGATCGATACAAACTTCAGACCTGTATCAAAAAAACGTTTTTTAGCAGCTGAGTGCCTATATAAAGGGCACAAAGAAAAAAACCCGAAAAGATGGAAAGAAAGCAAAGTGCCCAAAGAAGGCGAGAGGTTTTGCTGTCATAGCACAACATTGATGATGCAACATTACAAGAAAGGATCCTGCATATTTCAGTGCAGCAAACTAGCAAGAAACAAGGTAAAGGTGTATTTTGGTAGGTTATGTCATATATGTTTGACTTGTATAACAAATGTTTTATTCAAACACTTGTGAACACGTTAGTGTCTACAGTTTGTATGTTAATGCTAAGAGCTGCTTGTCCAAAGTTCAAACACAACTTGTCCATTTAATTAATTTAACTTTATTATGTGTACTAACAAAACATGAAATCTGGGCTATTTAATATAATTTAGTTAACTTTAACATTAATACCTTTTCAAATGTGTTTAATTATTAGATACCTCGGCACCCAGATTAGCATACTTTATCATAGTATTTTGGTTTAGTTTGGTTCTTTATCATTACTTGGTTTTAGGCATTAACTTTAAAATTTTCAGTTTATTTATGATGGGTGCTATTCACAGTTTAACAATAACAGCACATATTTAAACTAGTTCCATATTATGTTTTTTCTGAGCAAAATAAAGTCAATAGTAAACAATAACTGAACAAAAGTAAAAACTATGATCTCATTTAAATTATTTGCTGTTTGCCCTTAAAGTCCTCCTGTGTCCAAACAATTGTTCCCTGAGCTTGTAGACGTTAAAAAAAAAAAAAAAATAATAATAATAATAATTTAGTGAAAATGAAAATGTCGACATAATAACTATAGTGTCACTCACTGAAGATTTGTACCGTAGGTATCGACACTAAGCACTTGTTTTTTGTTGTTGTTTCAAGATAGCTTAGCAGTTGGCTTAGCTGTTAGCATGTCTGGCTTGCGCACGGTGTGTAACAAGTTTATCCTCCACCTCTAGTGATGGTACCTGATAAGGATATTTGAGATACTAAACAATGCTGTTTTAAGGTGTTAACTGGGGTTGTCAAAAAAAAAAAAGATTTTCAGATTAATCGAAATTCTTATTTTATTAATCGATTCTAAAACTTAAAAAAAAAAATGGATTTAATTGTTTTGTTTGTTTGTTTTTCAATCTGTGCTGTCCAGCCACTCGGGCAAATCATATTATTGATGTAGATGCCTTTATTTGATCTACAGATTTACTTATGAAAAGAGAAGTGTTGCATACTTCTCTTGTTGCCTTATTTGTGTTCGACTTAATTCAATGTTTGTTTCAAAAACAGTTTTCTTTTAACCCATATGGAAATTGATCAGAGCTGTTTATCTTTTTTATGGCGGAATGTAGGTAATCATAGAACTGACATCCATTGTTATCAAAAAAGTATAGACTTTGAATTGAATAGTTTTGAATGGAGAATCGATTCTGAATCAAATCGTTACCCCCAAGAATCGAATCGCATGGTGACCAAAGATTCACAGCCCGAGTGTTAACCCATGTTAATAATAATAACTTAGCGTAGTGACTCTACACTATGTATGGACACATAATTACTGTAGCTGATAGCTGCTTGTCAGCCGGGGGACTAAAAATAGAGCGTAAGCCAGAGAGGATCTGCATTTGAGATCCGCATTTAAAGTCATTAATTGACCATAGCAATCACATACTCCTTCAGAAAAATCCGCCAATAGTGTATTTATTATTTTCATGTTTGGTGAACAGTCAAAAAAAGGTTGGACATTGCTGCTTTAGATGCACCATTACTTTTGAAATGTGCATACTGTAACTGGGATTTATATTAGAGCATAATCACACATTAAAGGATGAAGTCGTATTTTACCCCAATTTCTTTCAATGTACAAAGACAGACTATGGGATTTTCGTAATTTCATTTGTCATACCTGAAAAATAATGCAATTCTTTAGATTTTTTTCTACATCTGTGAGCATAGTTAGGATTGATACCTGGGGTGGAAACAAAAAAACATTAAAAACACATGTAATTTCATCATGTGTATTAGGTACATGCATCCTATCTCACCATGCACGTCAACCCTCGTGTTTTCTCTTTTCTGCATGGACAGGAGGTGAAGACTTTAAGTCCCCCGAGCAGTTCAAACTCTCCCTCCCCCAACGTACAAACTACTTGTACGGCCGCATCACCAAAAGCCTCCCTGAGATGTACGCATTCACGCTCTGCATGTGGATCAAATCCAGCGCCAGCCCAGGCATAGGGACACCATTTTCCTACGGTGTTCCCGGACAAGCCAATGAGATCGTACTGATCGAATGGGGAAATAACCCGATTGAGCTGCTAATCAACGATAAGGTATACTATAGTCGTCATCGTTGCTGCCTGTCATGTCGTGTATTGCTAATTAAATTCTCTACATCGGACGGACAAGGTTGCCCAGCTGCCTTTGGAGGTACGCGACGGAAGGTGGCATCACATCTGCATCTGCTGGACCACAAGGGATGGCCAATGGGAGGCTTACCAAGATGGGGTAAAACAAGGGACAGGAGATAACCTGGCGGCGTGGCACCCTATCAAACCAGGAGGGGTGATCATCCTGGGACAGGAGCAGGTTTGTTCTGCACACACATTTTACATAAAATTATGAACTGAAACCAGAGCTTAGAGAGCTCATAATGATAATAAATAGTCTGTCTTTAAATGCTTTTGACAGAGTAAATAATGTAAGGAAAGTTTTAATGAGATGATGACATTTGGGTACATGTATGTAGATTTACAGTGTATATAATTTATAGAAACTTTAATAATCATATATATATTTCAATGCAGAATGGAGCAATAGTAATAGTATAGTGTAGTTTGTATGTATGAGATAAAATGGGTAGTATTACTCAGTTTTGACACTGTCAACTAGGCATTTGATCAAATTAATTGACTTGCATATTATTGTTTTTGCAGTTTGGTGTGTATAATACAGTTGAATTCATATAAAAAATTAACACAACGCTGATTTTTTTTCAGATGCCATCGTCTTACCTATTGTTGTTGGTATATACTATAAAGCAGAAGTGTCCAAACTTTATATACAGAAAAAAACTAATTGTGGGAGTAACTTTATACAAACGTTTGTACATTTTGCACACTAAAGATACAAAGTATGTTAATCAACATATGATGACATAAATCTCACCGGTGTCAAACTTAAGGCCCGTGTGTCAATAGGGCATTTCGTCATTTTTGCTAAATGTGTTTCAAATTTGACAGAAAACATTTAACTGCATGCAACTGAAGTTCTTTTTAACTTGATATTATTTAATGCTGAAAGCTATTCCAAGCATTTGTATTTAAAACTATTATTTTTTATTAATTCTACAATAGTGGAACCTTAATATATGCTTGTCACCTTGACTTATGGTTGCAAAGCAATTTTTAGATAATTTTGTTGGCATACAATATATATACTTATTAGGACTATATAGTTAAGATCCATTTAAGAAATCAGTATGACATTGTCAATTGAGAGTTTCTCTCAACTGCTACTGGATTAAGGGATGACCACCTGTTGCCTCCAATAGATACCTTTTTCAGTTGTGCTCCCCGGTTTCATTGGGTGTTTCAGTCTTTTGTTACAATACACCCTCATCTAAGGCTGGACCACCACTTTCTGATCAGGCTTGGCTGCGTGTCACACCAGGGGCTCCACATGGTCACTTATACCTTCTTCTTCCGCCAAAGCCAATGACTGCTTCATTCAGCTGTAACTGTACATTTTTTTGATTCTTTTCCACTGGGCTTGTCCTTGGATTTCAACCTCTTTTAGTATGTTTGTGGTAGAACTGGCTACAAAACCGTTGCAACCTACATCAACTGGACGCATGTAGACCTTGCAGCCTTGGTGCTTAGCTTCAGTAGTTAGATTTGAATATCTCAGCCTTTTTCTTTCAATGCCTCATTAATGGCTTCCTACCAAAGGACTGTCTGCGCCACGATGAAAATGCATCAGCAGAATTTAGACCAGAGGGGCGAAGGTTGGTCGCTGCAATTTTGGGTAGGAAAGTGATCTTCTGATTTGGGTCTCCCCGCTTTTATAAATTATGTGCTGCAGTAAGTGGACCTGAGCTATTGCAAGGAATTTAGTTGGTGGCCATTTCGCCCCTTCTCGGACAAAAGATGCTGATTGCAAGATGGTAGTCAGGACTTTTAAGGCCATGGTGTTGACAGTTACCCTTTTGCTCTCCAGTGCAGCAGCCAGGCACTTGCAGCACTTGTTGACGGCAGCAGATGTATCTGTCTTGGATAAGTCTGGTCTTGCAACTCACCAAGAAGTGTTTGAGGTTGCTGTGGCAAGTCATTGGAGACAGGCTGAATCTTCTCCAAACCAAATATGTTATTTGGTTGGAGAGGGCAGGATGTCATATGTAGCTCTTATGGTATAGCTTAGCAAATAAGACTTCATGTTTCACAGATGACTCAAGTTATCTTCTTCTTCGGCACACCCTCCCACCTCATCCAGCGGCCTTGCCTGGTTTGGGAAACAGCTCTGGCACACCTGTCTGCTTCATCCTGGTGGCGCAACTCATCAACCACCAATCACCGGCATTCAGCTGTAGTTGCCTTCTGCTTTGTAGTTTTTGTTGCTCCCAAACCTAGGTCCCCTATGCCATGTAGGACTTGGCCCATTATGTCCGGGTGTCATAAGGTGGGCTTTGCCTGTACCTGTGCAACACTGCTGGTCCTGGCCTCCACTTCCTCCCTGTAGCTAAAGTGGGAGTAGCATCTCTGACAAGAAGATCTTGGGATTCCGTCAGGGTCATTTTAAAACTTTTTTAGAGCATTTGTACTGCTCCACAAGGCGCCAAGCCACCTCCTCACCTGCAATTTCTTCAGCCGATTGGCATGGGATTGGGTGACTTCAGAGATGGAAACTGGCCACATGAGACAGGGCGAGAGTCCGAACTGAAAGCACCATAACTTCACCTTCTCAGGAAGAGCAGTGCCATGGATTCACTTGAGGCCATGAAAAAAGTTGTTCCGCTTGTATGGAGTCTCTGAGATCTGAGTTCTTCCACCGACCAGGGTTTGTGATCGACATCTCCAGGATCATTGGTATTGCCTTGTCATTAATGTGGAACCTCATTGATGAGCTGTGCCTCGACAGTGGAGATACTACGAGATTTGATGGGTTTAATTTCCATTAGTGCCCATCTAATGTTTACCTGGAGTTTGTTTAGTGCTGTAATATTTGCCATGTCATCAATACATGCCATGGATGGAGGAAGCTGCGGCCTAGGCGTTCCCCTTCAACTACCCATTGGGATGCTTGAATTATTAACTCCATTCCTATGGTGAAGGCCACATCATACTACTACAGGATATGTGAACAAAACATCTACATCTCAAGTTTGTGTAATAAGTAGCAAAGCAAATTATAGTAATATGTAACCCACCCCCCTTGATTTCATATTATTATCATTCTTCTTTACTAATGCTGGTATTCTTCCGCCAACTAAAATCTTTTTGAAGGCTTTGGTCCACTCAAAAGCTTACCGTATCTTGCAAAAAAATTACGCACGGAAATGAATAAAAAACAAATACAGTAAGACACCCAGATTGTAAGACATTTTTAATTTCAGATTCCATTGTCTGGGGATATTCAGGCCAGTTGCATTTTTTTCGTAGTTCGTTTGTGTAGTTTTCTAAGCTGGGATGTGTTCATTTTGTCTTTAGAATGTGTCGCGGGCCAGTAAAAAATTAGCTGCGGGCCACAAATCGCACTTTGGACTCCCCTGTTATACAGTATTGCAATAACATAAGGACTGGAATCAAGAAAATTATTATATTTTAACAGTCCATAAATGTGAAAAATATTAAATTTTAATACGAGGAACAATGCACTGTTATATTGTTGTTTTATGTGTTGTTGTTATATTACAATATTTTTGTTGTTGTCGCATTACACTTACCGTTTCTAATATTTTGGTAAAAATTATGTGGTGAGCGACATACAGCATTGCAACCTTAGTAATGAAAAAGATTAAATTGATACACTCCTGACAGTATCAGTCATAACCTAGCATTATTATTTTCATCTGTAGCTAAACATGGCTTATGAATGTTCATATTTACATAAATATTATTTGTCTCCAAGAAAGCAGCATATTTTATGATTGGTGTTCCATTCTAACTAAGCTGCTGTCTCCAGGACGTTGTAGGTGGACGCTTTGATGCTGGACAGGCGTTTGTGGGCGAACTGAGCCAAGTTAACATTTGGGACCGCGTTCTGAAGCCGGCGGAGATCCAGTCTATGGCCAACTGTACGTCGTACACGCCTGGTAATGTGATCTCGTGGGTAGCCAGCAACGTGGAAGTGTTTGGGAGGGGAGCCTTCAAGAGGCCCTTGGAGATGTGTCAGGAGCGCCTGCCTAATACCTAAACACTTATTATATAGCCTTTGCCTTTAATTAGTTGCTTTTCCCATGCATTCACCATTTTTGTCTAAGTACTGCATATGGAAGCTATGTGTAATAAGTATTTTAAGTGTTGTACGTATAGTGTTGGATGTGCAAATTACAAACCCCGGTTCAATATGAGATGGCAAATTGTGTTAGATGTAAATATAAACGGAATACAATGATTTGCAAATCATTTTCAACCCATATTCAGTTGAATATGCTACAAAGACAACATATTTGATGTTCTAACTAATAAACATTTTTTTTTGCAAATAATCATTAACTTTAGAATTTGATGCCAGCAACACGTGACAAAGAAGATGGCAAAGGTGGCAATAAATACTGATAAAATTGAGGAATGCTCATCAAACACTTATATGGAACATCCCACAGGTGTGCAGGCTAATTGGGAACAGGTGGGTGCCATGATTGGGTATAAAAGCAGCTTCCATGAAATGCTAAGTAATTCACAAACAAGGATGGCGTGAGGGTCACCACTTTGTAAGCAAATTGTCGAACAGTTTTAGAACAACATTTCTCAACGAGCTATTGCAAGGAATTTAGGGATTTTACCATCTACGGTCCGTAAAATTATCAAAAGGTTCAGAAAATCTGGAGAAATCACTGCACATACGCGATGATATTACGGACCTTTGAATCCTCAGGTGGTACTGCATCAAAAAATGACATCATTGTGTAAAGGATATCGCCACATGGGCTCAGGAACACTTCATAAAACCACTGTCAGTAACTATAGTTGGTCGCTACATCTGCAAGTGCAAGTTAAAACTCTGTTATGCAAAGCCAAACCCATTTATCAACAACACCCTGAAACGCCGCTGGCTTTGCTGGGCCCAAGCTCATCTGAGATGGACTGATGCAAAGTGGAAAAGTGTTCTGTGGTCTGACGAGTCCACATTTCAAATTTAATTTGGAAACAGTGGACGTGGTGTCCTCCAGAACAAAGAGGAAAATAACCATTCAGATTGTTATAGGCGCAAAGTTCAAAAGCCAGCATCTGTGATGGTACGGGGGTGTATTAGTGCCCAAGGCATGGGTAACTTACACATTTGTGAAGGCACCATTAATGCTGAAAGGTCCATACAGGTTTTGGAGCAACATATGTTGTCATCCAACCAACGTTATCACGGATGCCCCTGCTTATTTCAGCAACACAATATCAAGCCACCTGTTACAACAGCGTGGCTTCATAGTAAAAGAGTGCGGGTACTTTCCTGGCACGCATGGAGTCCAGACCTGTCTCCCATTGAAAATGTGTGGCGCATTATGAAGCGTAAAATATGACAGCGGAGACCCCGGACTGCTGAACAACTGAAGCTCTACATAAAACCAGAATGGGAAAGAATTCCACTTTCAAAGCTTCAAAAATTATTTTCCTCAGTTCCCAAATGTTTATTGAGTGTTGTTGAAAGAAACGGTGATGTAACACAGCGGTGAACATGCCCTTTCCCAACTACTTTGGCACGTATTGCAGCCATGAAATTCTAAGTTAATTATTATTTGCAAAACAAAATAAAGCTTATGAGTTTGAACATCAAATATCTTGTCTTTGTAGTGCATTCAATTGAATATGGGTTGAAAAGGATTTGCAAATCATTGTATTCCGTTTATATTTACATCTAACACAATTTCCCAACTTATATGGAAACGGGGTTTGTAGGATTTTGACACACTTCCAATCCCTCTCATATACCGAGAGGCTTTGAGGTGATGATGATGCATTCTATGCCCTCGCAGACGCACAAATACAAACACACGGAGGCTCAGACTGGCTCACAGTTTGCCATTGCGTGCTGTGTAAGAGAGAGTGGGAGGGAAGATTAGCTTTAAAGTCTAGCTAATGTTATGTCTATTACTTAGCTAGGAAATCGGCTTGGAGCCAAAAACAATCACAACATGTATCCTGACAACTTTAGTCCACTAGTCTATGTTTGCACTTTATCAGAGAAAGAACATTTTGCATGGACACCAGTGACGCTAATCACAGTGCTTTCTCCCTCCTTGCCTTTTACACATGAACAAAACAAATGTGTTTGGTAGCATCATCATTGTAAAACATGTGTACCTGCTATTTGTTGAATATCTTGCAGTGGATTCCATTAGCTGTCAAAGCTATGAATGTATACTTGTAATATGAGTCGTAGTGTCCTGCATTGTTTTGTATGGCAGTTTTCCGTATAATCATGTCTGTGGCCTTCATAATGACTGAGGTGCCAACTCATGTTTTGTAAGTCCCAATATGACATCGCCAATAAGTGTGAAATAAAGAGAGCTGCTAACTAAATTTGTGTTTCTTCACTTCAGTGTTGTCCATTAAGAATCTATCCATCCATCCATCCATCATCTTCCGCTTATCCGAGGTCGGGTCGCGGGGGCAGCAGCCTAAGCAGGGAAGCCCAGACTTCCCTCTCCCCAGCCACTTCGTCTAGCTCTTCCCGGGGGATCCCGAGGCGTTCCCAGGCCAGCCGGGAGACATAGTCTTCCCAACGTGTCCTGGATCTTCCCCGTGGCCTCCTACCGGTTGGACGTGCCCTAAACACCTCCCTAGGGAGGCGTTCGGGTGGCATCCTGACCAGATGCCCGAGCCACCTCATCTGGCTCCTCTCGATGTGGAGGAACAGCGGCTTTACTTAGAGCTCCTCCCGAATGGCAGAGTTTCTCACCCTATCTCTAAGGGAGAGCCCCGCCACCCGGCGGAGGAAACTCATTTCAGCCGCTTGTACCCGTGATCTTATCCTTTCGGTCATGACCCAAAACTCATGACCATCGGTGGGGATGGGAACGTAGATCGACCGGTAATTGAGAGCTTTGCTTTCCGGCAACGTAGATCGACCGGTAAATTGAGAGCTTTGCCTTCCGGCTCAGCTCCTTCTTCACCACAACGGATCGATACAACGTCCGCATTACTGAAGACGCCGCGCCGATCCGCCTGTAGATCTCATGATCCACTCTTCCCCATACTCTCTGAGCACTCCCCACAGGACTTCCCGAGGGACACGGTCAAATGCCTTCTCCAAGTCCACAAAGCACATGTAGACTGGTTGGGCAAACTCCCATGCACCCTCAAGAACCCTGCCGAGAGTATAGAGCTGGTCCACAGTTCCACGACCAGGACGAAAACCACACTGTTTCTTCTGAATCCGAGGTTCGACTATCCGGCGTAGCCTCCTCTCCAGTACACCTGAATAAACCTTACCGGGAAGGCTGAGGAGTGTGATCCCACGATAGTTGGAACACACCCTCCGGTCCCCCTTCTTAATGGTCAAGAAGGGGGACAATTAAGAATATCCCAAGCAGTTTCATTACAGTGTACAGGGGCGTCGAAGTGCAGGGGTAAGTGGGGATTAAAGATGTGAAATTCCGGAACGGGTCCAGTCCTTTGAAAGGCTCCCTCAATTGAACGAAGACAACCGATCTGCAGTCGCGGGCTGAAAAACTTCGACTGGAGTTACACCGACTGAAAACCCCCACAAAATGAGCCAGAGACAAAACAAATGTAGCAATATTTTGATGCACTTTTCTGGTTCATTATTTCATTATGGGTATGTTAATTAGTCTAAAGGCACACACAGCTGGTGTGATAGTACAATTATGTGTTTTTTGACATTTATAGATTGTGCTATTTTTTAATTTATATTTTGCATGTATTATAGATGCATTATGTTGGCAATATTTTTATTGTGTTGTTAAGATGCTCTTTTGTGCCAAATCTGACAGTAAAATTGATTTGCATAGAGGTAATCTTTAGCCTGTGTAGTTTTCATTTTACCACAAAACCTCTTATAGATGAGAGAATATTCAAATAATGATCTTAATGCCAAATTTACAATGAAAATACAACCTAGATATTTAATATTTTAGAATAGTATTCACAAAAAAAGTATAAATGGATAAATTGCAACGAGTCATTATTTCCTTGATAAAAACTAGTAACTTAGTAAATCAGAGGCTACTCAGAAGGTGAGATAACTTCTGGAAATTACTGGCTTTTATAATGGCCAAAGGTATTAATGTGTGCATCCAGGTTAAAGGAAACGTCAGGCTGTCTTCTTTTAATAGATTTATTACAATCTTTGGCATGGTAGGTAATATTTGCTGTTGTCTGGAACAACATGGCACACAAACAACTATCTGAAATGCAGCATTACTTACAGATAATGTGTCATCATACATCCAAACTTAAATTATATACAAAGAGGATAAAAGTAAAGGATATTAAATGAGCTCAAATATGCCCAAAAATGAGGCGTAATGATGCAATGTGTACATACAGCTAACCTAAATAGCATGTTAGCAGTGATTAACTTGCAGTCATGCAGTCACAAAATATGCCTGGTTAGCATTCCAACAAGTTAAAAACATAAACAAAGAGCACATTTGTGCATTCACGCCGTGCATAAAACGTTTGGTGGGCAAAATGAGACTGTCACGCCTGTAAGTTATGTTTTGGTTTTGGTCATGCTATGTTTAGTTTTTGGACATTCAGTCACGTTTTGCACTTCCTGGTTGTGTTTGTTTCCATGTCAACTCATTAGTTTTCACCTGTCACGTCCCTGTTCTCAGCCTCACACCTGTTTTCACAAATGATCATAGCTATCTAAGTCACTCTTTTTCTTGTCTTCGTGCTGGGATCTTCTCACATGCGCACGCACCCTACCCATGCTGCACCTCCTTCATGTCTTTGTCCATAGTTCCATGCCGTGTAAGTTTTTTTGTATTTATGCCATTGTGCTAGTTTTGTTTATAGTTTATTATATTCATGTCATCGTGCTGTTTCTGTTCATAGTTCATTCATGCCAATCGAGCAAGTGTTTTTGTTTCACGTTTGTACTATTTAGCCAAGTATCTTCCTCCATTGTGAGCGCTTTTTGTTGTTTATTTGTTTATTATATAAACAACCATGTACTCACGTCCACGCCTCGCTCGTGTTGATCCTCATCTGCATCGAAGAAACAATCCTTGTCCACGCCAAGTTATGACAGAGACAAAGAAGGAGTGGAATATTTTACATATAAACAAACTGTTGCGTTTGTTTGTATCTTTCCCCCATCTTTTTTCTTTTTAATCCTTTTTCAAAAATGCTCCAGGGAGCCACTAGTGCGGCACTAAAGAGCTGCATTCGGATGGCTGACCCCCGATTTTATTATTTGGCACACACATCCACAAATACACACACACTCATATAAGTGTAGGACCACTTGTCTTGTTACTGGTAATTGTCAGGTACTATAAGGGACGTAGCCGTGACATAAGTGGTACATAACGCAGGCTGAGCAGGCTCTTTTATTTTAGCTGGCTTGAAGACAAAAACAGGTGGCGTGGGTGGCATTAGCAACGCTTAAGGCAGGAGAGGCCACAAGGTCACTGGTGACATGGCAGACACTCATCCTCTGACTCTTTCCAACGACAAAGCCCTGAAACACCTCAGATGAGTTCTCTTTTAGATCTAAAGAAGAATGGCATACCCTTTAAGCAATTTAGATTTTTATTTTAACCTGTTGTTGATACGCTGACTTCTAATAGAAGATCACTTTGTTATGTTACAGCCTTATTCCAAAATCGAATCAATACATTTTTGTTCTCAAAATTATACGATCTTGAATGGGATTGTGCTGAAAATTGTAATTTCCCCTCTGGGATTAATAAAGTATTTCTGATTCTGGATTCTGATTCTGATGGATCATTGGGGTATTTTTTTTAACTTTGTAAAGCACTTTGCGTTGCATTTCTTTAATGTATGAAAAGCGCTTTATAAACAAAGTTTGATTGATTGATTGATTGATCGATCTATCTATCTATAAAAGCTGAACAAAGGATACAGATGTTGAACATAAATATGTTAGCATATTCTAAAGCTGCACATTCTTTCTTCTTCTGCCAGTTAGCCCCAAAAACAATCTGGCGCCCCTCTAGTGGTAAGAGTGATATATAAAAACCATTATATTTATTGCGTCCACAATCTAACATCCATCCATCCATCCATTTTCTACCGCTTATCCCCTTTGGGGTTGCGGGGGGCGCTGGTGCCTATCTCAGCTACAATCGGGCGGAAGGCGGGGTACACCCTGGACAAGTCGCCGCCTCATCGCAGGGCCAACACAGACAGACAGACAACATTCACACCCACATTCACAAACTAGGGCCAATTTAGTGTTGCCAATCAACCTATCCCCACGTGCATGTCTTTGCAAGTGAGAAGACGCCGGAGTACCCGGAGGGAACCCACGTAGTCACAGGGAGAACATGCAAACTCCACACAGAAAGATCCCGAGCCCGGGATTGAACCCAGGACTACTCAGGACCTTCGTATTGTGAGGTAGACGCACTAACCCCTGGTCCACCGTGCTGCCCACATTCTAACATGTTTCTATTTAAAAAAAAAAAACTTTTTTCAATTCATAGGAACAAAAGCAAAATTCAAAATAAAACTTAAACAGTATCTTCTAAAATAGGTACATTGTAGGGTTGTATGGTATACCGGTATTAGTATAGTACCGCGATAGCAATGAATCATATTTGGTACTATACCGCCTCTGAAAAGGTCCTGGACACATGAGGACTTTGAATATGACCAATGTATGATCCTGTAATGACTTGGTATCGGATTGATACCCAAATTTGTGGTATCGTCCAAAACTAATGTAAAGTATCAAACAACAGAAGAATAAGTGTGTGGAGAGGCGGAGCCAACGGGCCGACAGCAGGGCAGGGCACGCTGCCCTGCCCAAGATGGCGGCAAGGAGTTGGAGGATGCGGTGGAGCGGAGAGACGGGGCTTGCTGGGAGCAATGCCTCCACAATCTAAATCAGGTGCGTGGCACACACACCTGCACACAATTAACTCATCTCCTCCTGCTGTATAAAAGGGGAGAAGGAGGAGAGATCAGAGAAGGAGTTGGAGTGTCTGCAGCAGATGCAGTGCGTGAAGAGCAAGAGCGACAGAAAGCAGAAGACGAAGACGACGACGACGACGACGGCGGCGGCGGCGGCGGCGGCTGAAATGCGACCGGCGAACAAGCAGTGGAGGAAGGAGCTGAAAAGCGATCCAAACTGCAGCCAAGCTTTATTGCAAAATAAAAAAGTCAAACCTGCTAAAGAGACGTCCTTCCTTGGTGGTCTGCAGAACCCGAGCGACGACAGTAAGAAACTGTCACAAAGTGATTACATTTTAACAGAAGTGTAGATAGAATATGTTAAAAGACAAAGTACCGTATTACCTTGAACTGCTGCCGGCGCGCTAATTAATTTAAAACCTCTTCTCACTCCTTCGTTTACCAAAGGCATGCGGTAAAGGTAAGCATGTTCTAATTATTTTAAAACCTCTTCTCACTCCGGCACTTACCAAAGGTATGCAGTAAAAATTTGAGTGTGATGTAAGCTTGGACCTTAAATCTGTTACGACTCCGAGTAAGGAGAGGACCCAGATGCAGAGAGGAAGTTCAAAAAATGAAGCTTTTATTTTGACATAACTTTTTACCTCCAGTGCAAAAAGTTTTTCGCAAGAATCATACAATACGCGGAAAATAATTCCGAGAAACAGGTAAATCAAAATCATTCCAAAAAATAAGGAGGAATACTCATCTAAGAAAATCTAACAAAAATGGAATAACTATAAGAATTAACCAAAAGGAAGAAAAAACACAAGCAATCTATATATATACACTAAATAGGAATAAACAAAAATCACTCAATTAATGAGGCAAACTATACGAAATTTGGAAAAACAAAAACGCACCAATTAGGTAGACGAAGGATAACAAAGGGCGCTCCAAGGAGGAAAAAGTAAACTCAAAATTACAGCAAACGACTGCTTGATCCAAAAAGGAGAACCAGGGAAAAAGGAGCAAGACAAGGAGGTTTTCATGGACACGGACATACAGTAGATGCTAGCAAGGCACGTTAGACTAGACGATCTGGCACAGGACAAAAGGAGGGGTGAGCTTAAATAGGATATGGGTATGATGGGAAACAGGTGGAAACAATCAGGGATCAGGGATGACGTCAAACTGGTGACACAAGAGGAAGGGCCCGTGATCTGAAACATGAGGGTAGCTTTTCAAAATAAAACACGTAAACCACAAGAGAGAAAACCCAAGACAAGACTCTCACCGCGGTGTGACAAAATCCTACTGAATAGGTCTTAAACTTTTTCCCTTTATGCGATTTCAAATGACCGGTATTGAAATCAGCGTCCTCCATTTTGAAAATGATGACAGGGGAAGTGTCACTCGTGACGTCACGAGTTTGACCAGGCGGTAATACTAAGCATGCGCTAATTATTTTGGGAAGCGAGTTTGACCTGGACGTAATTCAAGGCAGGCGCATACTATATGCCCTGCGGCAATTCAAGGAAATATGGTAAGCCGATATTAACAGTAAATGAACAAGTATATTAATAATCCAAAGACATGCACCTGGGGATAGGTTGATTGGCAAGACTAAATTGGCTCTAGTGTTTGAATGTGAGTGTGAATGTTGTCTGTCTATCTCTGTTGGCCCTGCGATGAGGTGGCGACTTGTCCAGGGTGGACCCTGCCTTCCGCCCGATTGTAGCTGAGATAGGCGCCAGCGCCCCCCGTGACTCCAAAAAGGAATAAGTGGTAGAAAATGGATGGATGGATGGATTAATAATTCATTTTCTACCACTTGTCCTTAGTAATTTTGACAAAATCATTGAATGGAAAATGACACAACATGTTACTGCATGATGTTATCATGCATCGATTTACGTGGACCCCGACTTAAACAAGTTGAAAAACTTATTTGGGTGTTAACATTTAGTGGTCAATTGTACGGAATATGTACTGTACTGTGCAATCTACTAATACAAGTTTCAATCAATCAATCAATCAATCAATCAATGCATAGTCAGAAGCTAAATTAGGAGCCTTTGTTTGCTTACTTACTACTAAAAGACAAGTTGTCTTGTATGTTCACTATTTTGTTTAAGGAAAAACTTGCAATAAGAAACATATGTTTAATGTACTCTAAGATTTTTTGATAAAATAAAGCATATAATAAAAATGTTATGGTCCCCTTTATTTAGTGAAAGTTGCAGTACCAATGATTGTCACACACACAGTAGGTGTGGTGAAGCAGCCCGGGAATAATTTTTGTTGATTTAACCCCCAATTCCAAGCCTTGATGCTGAGTGCCAAGCAAGGAGCTAATTGGCCCCATTTTTATAGTCTTTGGTATGACTCGGCCGTTGTCTGAACTCACAACCTACTGATTTCAGGGCGGACACTCTAACCACAAAGCCACTGAGTAAGGTTTAGAAATGTACCGACAAGTACCGAAAAGTATCTAAATAATTGTGGTACGGGTACCAGTACCAAAATATTGATATCGGACAACACTAGTAGACCGGCAATATAATGTTTTCTTTTTATTTATACAAAAAACGTCAAGCAATTGTATCATCTTCATGTTCAAGAAAGGTAAAACGTGTGAGCGAAGCCCGAGGTCAAGGTTGAGGGCGGTCGTCACCATAGCAACCACCAGCTCCCCAACTGTGCTTGTGTCAGGTAACATTCATTTGGAATGTCACAATTATTAACGAACAGACAACAGACAATCCTTCATCCCCGCTGGCTAGGTGTCCTCAAGTGACATATTATGGCACACACGGTTCTACTATATTTAACACACAAAACATAATTTACGATCTCATCGTTTTGTTATAGTAACCTAATTGATAATTGAATTAAATTGAATTGAAATATTTATTTCACACCTGCACAGTACAAATAAACACAGGGTTTTGTTTTTTGTTTTTTTACATTTTGGCAGAGATATTAATCTGCTTGGATGAAGCAGATGCTTATGATATCCCAACCCCTGTCACTCATTCCACATTTAACATAATCAATATAATACAAGTACAATACTCACTAGAAAAACTCCTGTACACTAACAATACTATGAGACAAGACAAGACGAGACAAAACACACACACACACACACACTCTCACTCACACACACACACACACACACACACACACACACGGGCCCAGACACTCTATGACCATACTGTACACCTCTCTCCCAACGTTCTGTGCTGAGGGCATCACTCTCTTTCCTCCTCGTACTTCTTCAGTACTTCTTTTTTAAACAGTGTTTTAAATTGAATCATGTTAGAACACATTTTTAAGTTATTCCACAGAGTGACTCCACACACTGAAATGCACATTGATTTTAAAGTTGTTCTAAATTTAGGCAAATAGAATTTGTTGTTTCCTCTTAAACTGTAACTATGGTGATCATTTCTATCATGGAATAGGTTCTATATATTGGATGGTAGAGAGTTTTGGGATGCCCTAAACATAATTTGAGCAGTTTTAAATTAGATCGCATCGTTCAGTTTAAGTTGCTTTAAGTCCATAAATAGTGGATTTGAATGATGTCTGTAGTGAACATTGGAAACAATCCTGATGGCCTTTTTCTGCAGAGTGACTAAACGTTGTAGATGGGATTTATAACAATTTCCCCAGACTTCAACACAATAGTTTAAATATGACAATAAATGAATGATACAATAAAAGGATAATGTTCATCAACTCTACAGAAATCACATTCTTTAATCAATACTTTGGATTATTTAAATGTAAGGCAGACATTAATAGAAGGTTGCACTGATCAATCTTCACTGTGCTCTATCTAACAGTCGGTATTATGATATGACCTTTAATAAAGTTAATAATAAATGAGGCAAACACTGGGGGGGCACAAATGGATAGGCCACACATGAAAAATACAGAATGTGCATGACCTGCCAGCTTACTTAACATATAACTGCATGTTACATTCAAACAGCACGGAATACATTTATACAGACATGTGTGCACTATTACCACAACATGAGTGAATTCAACTATGTACACGTATCACAAAATCTCCTGTAACCCCCAGAAGAGCTCATAAATCATAAAGGTTAGGAGTAGTAGTGTGTTCCATACTGTAACACAAGCGGTTCTCTCTCTGCTTTGTCAACACTGGTTACGTTGAATACAATTCTGCTGTGGCTGTCAGGCTCTTGACTCTTCAGGAACAAAGCATTGCTGGAAGCTGCAATCTGTAAAATGAAAATTATGCACATTGCTATAAAGTATAACAAATTGGTCTCTTCAGGCTTGTGGGTGATTTATACACACTGGGCACTTCATTAAATACACATCTAACATAGAGATGGGTACATTTCACTTTTAAATTGATCGATAGCAAGTGACAGTACATCTGTGTGTGTGCAAATGTTTTAAAAAACGTTAATTGTTTAAAAAAAGATAACAACTTTGTATGTATTTAGTATTGAACTATGAGCTGTCTTGTGGTCTTTCTGTGTCTCATTTGCAAGTTTTATATAGTAAACTTTGCATGCAGTTGCAATTCTAAGACATTAGGTGGAAGTAATGAAAAGTAGTCTTTGCCATTAAGTTGAATGCGCCAGTCTTTTTTTTTTTTTTAATTGTTGAGCCCTATGAAGCGTTTAAACGGTCAGTATTGTACTTATTAAACACTAGCTGTTTGATTGCAATGTGAAATCTTAGTGGTAGTTTTTATTACCAAATTGGGAGGTGTTGAAATCACCATGTAAAATCGCAAATGCTATTCAGTAGAATGACTATGGCAAATCCAATGGTTGGCAGCATCAAGCTAGCGCAATTTAAAAAGTGGAGCTTCTTGGCATGGAAATGTGTAACATCACCTAGAGCAGGGGTGTCAAACTCATTGAGATAGGGGGCCACATGGAGAAAAATTGACTCGCAAGTGGGCCGGACTGGTAAAATCACGGCACAAGAACTTGAAAATAAAGACAACTTCAGATTGTTTTTTTTGTTTAAAAATAGAACAAGCAAATTCTGAAAAGGTACAAATCATATGTTGTTGTTTTTTTTACGCTTACATGTTGTGGTTGATAATTTATTTGTCGTTATTTATATTTTCTGAATAAGTCATGTTATAAGCCAACTCATTGGTGTTAATTTTGAAACAAGATAAAAAAGAAATATCGAAATCAAATTTGTGAATTATATAGCGCTTTTGTCTAGTGACTCAAAGGGCTATACATAGTGAAACTGATTATCTAAGTTACATGGGTTTGGGTGGCACTAGGAGCAGGGGGGTGAAGGACACAAGAGCAGTGACTAGGATGGCAGAAGCAGGGATCGAACCCAGAGCCTCAAGTTGTTGGCATGGCCACCGTACCAACCGAGCTATGTCGCCCAAGGATTATTATTTATGTAGTTTGATCATTTTGCTCGACTGATGTACCAACATCATATGGTTTATTTTGTACATGTGTAGCATCATCTACAAAGATACAAATAATTGCTATTACGACATCCAGTGGACACATTTAGAATAGCTGTTTCTTTCATTCAAAATTTTCAGGTTAATCTTCATATTAAGCAAACTCGTCCCATGGACAGGATTAAACCTGTTCGCGGGCCTGATTTGGCTCAAAGTGCTAGACTGCTTGTTTCCCGGCCAAGTGCTTGAGCCGGTGCAGAGTGTGCAGCTGTTGGGTTTTACGTGAACGGCACCCGGTAATATCGAAGGACCTCTGTCAGTACCGCTAAAAATACACATCTCTACTTCAAATATGGTACAAGAAAATGATAGTGATGAATAATAATGCTTTTTAATTTAACAATGTCTCGTATTGTGATTGGGTTTTGTAGTGCACTGCATCATATCTAGTGAACTAAAACATGGGCAAGACCTCAAATTGTGACGTGGGGCGGTATTTGTAGACAGAATAAGAATAATGGCAGGTTGTGACCCTTGAAAGGTCTGTTACAGCCTCACAGTGACTGAAAGCTGAATAAATGTGCAAGTGTGTCTAATGTTGTGTCCAGTCAGTGTATTTTCCACGCAAAAGGTTCTGTTGTGTATTCCCGAGCATATACCGCTCTCTAGTGGTCCCAGGCTGTACGTGCATGCAACCCAAATGATTGCATTAATCTCATGTCATTTATTTGACTAATAATAATAATTTAGTGTTTTTCATACCTGAGATCTGTGGTTTCGAGGGTGGCAGGCGATGACGGTGATGAAGGAGAATGTTGCCACAAGAACAGCAGCACAGGACAGGATGAAGAGCATGTTGGTGTTGTCTGGAACAATAATGAAAGGATTGTTGGTTTAGAAGTGTTGGGATGGTATGTTCCGCACAGTGGTGTGTCGTCAGGGCCAGCAAAGCCTTCTCTGCTGGCCTAACATAACCAGAAATCATGATCATGATTAAAGATAAAAGCATTTTTTTAATCTACTTTCCCTAAATATCTATAAGTATTCATATTCTCTTCATGTTACATTATGCTCCTTCCAGCGCTGTTGTTTTAGTTTATAGAGTTTTTATCCAATCATAATTCAGCTACCTTATGTTGCCATGCTGTACCTAATCTGCATTCAGAACCTATAAAGCAGGCATGCACTGTAAGTGGACAAAAACATTTGACAGACAGTTGTAATAGCCAATCAGATCACAAATTGTTGTCAGTAAGGCCTCCTAGCTCAGTGTTTTTCAACCTTTTTTGAGCCAAGGCACATTTTTTTGCTTTGAAAAAATGCGGAGGCACACCACCAGCAAAAATCCTTAAAAGACAAAACTCAGTTGACAGTAAAAAGTCGTTGTCGCAATTGTTGGATATGACTTTAAACCATAACCAAGCATGCATCAATATAGCTCTTGACTGGTGTACTGTCACCACCTGTCACGTCACACCGTGACTTATTTGGACTTTTTTGCTCTTTTCCTATGTGTAGTGTTTTAGTTCTTGTCTTGCACTCCTATTTTGGTGGCTTTTCCTGTTTTTTGGTATTTTCCTGTTGTAGTTTCATGTCTTCCTTTGAGCGATATTTCCCACATCTACTTAGTTTTAGCAGTCAAACATTTTTCTGTTGTTTTTATACTTCTTTGTGGGACATTGTTGATTGTCATGTTCGGATGTACATTGTGGACGCCGTCTTTGCTCCACAGTAAGTCTTTGCTGTCGTCCAGCAATCTGTTTTTGTTTACTTTGTAGCCAGTTCAGTTTTAGTGTTGTTCTGCATAGCCTTCCCTAAGCTTCAATACCTTTTCTTAGGGGCACTCACCTTGTGTTTATTTTTGGTTTAAGCATTAAACACCTTTTTACCGGCAAGCTGCCTTCCGTTGTTTCCGACATCTACAAAGCTATTAGCTACCGGCTGCCACCTACTGGTATGGAAGTGTATTACACGGTGACTCTGCCGAGTTCTAGACAGTACAGACACTCAACAACAACACATCATTTGCAGACTATGATTACTGGTTTGCAAAAAATATTTTTAACCCAAATAGGTGAAACTAGATAATCTCCCACGGCACACCAGACTGTATCTCACGGCACACTAGTGCGCCGCGGCACAGTGGTTGAAAAACACTGTTCTAGCTGGCCTAAGGCAGATATATATTGTGATGTCGAGACATAGGTCAGTGGTTCTCAAATGGGGGTACGCGTACCGCTGGGGGTACTTGAAGGTATGCCAAGGGGTATGTGAGATTTTTTTTTAAATATTCTAAAAATAGCAACAATTCAAAGATCCGTTATAAATATATGTATTGAAAAATAGCAACAATTCAAAAATCCTTTATAAATATATTTATTGAATAAATACTTCAACAAAATATGAATGTAAGTTCATAAACTGTGAAAAGAAATGCAACAATGCAAAACTCAGTGTTGACAGCTACATTTTTTTTTGTGGACATGTTCCATAAATATTGATGTTAAAGATGTCTTTTTTTGTGAAGAAATGTTTAGAATTAACATCATGAATCCAGATGGATCTCTATTACA